>NC_135313.1:127981242-128276242 GCF_048772815.1 Callospermophilus lateralis | reverse complement strand
AGATGCCAGTATGTTGGAGCCTGCTGAGTAGTGCCCCAGAGCTGTGGTGTGCAGGTGTGTGATAAAACATCTGTGGTGGTTCCATGTGGATGGGGCATTGACTTCCAAATGGCTTGTGGATGACATGGTAGAGCCAGGAATGCCTTATATGTCTGAAAGCTCTCCATATAAAGGCATCTTATTATATGGATAAGTTTCAGGTCAATGTTCAGAATTATGTAGCTATCTTCAAAGGGGCAAGCTATGTGGGATAGAACCCTGGTTGGTGCATTCTCCTGCAGGCCCTGAACCACCACACGTGAAAGAACTCCTTCCAGCACTATGTCCCAGTTGAACTCTTTGTACTTCATGAAGCAAATACCAAATTACCAGTGCAGCACCAAGAAACACCACAAAGAGTGGAGAATGACCAAATGGCTTCACAGTCCACACGGGGAGACACTTAGCCTTCAGTGGCCACAGTTTACCTACAAAGAGAGAATTCAGCACTGCTGCCTCATGTTCATTGGAAAATAAGAAACCATGTCCTCCAGTCACATTGATGCAGACCCGGCTTTGATGGTCTCACTAGAAAGGAAGCTGAAGCTCCTGACAACAACATATATTTCAAGTGCCCACCACAGAAGCAGTTTCTCAAGAAGTCTTTAGGCCAGCAGAGCTCCATGTTTGTGGAGTGTTTACCTGTTAGACCAGGACGTAAAAAAAGAACACTGATTCCAATTAAAATCAAATTAATGCAAGCTTATTATTTCCACCAGCTAGGCTGCCCCTCCCTCCACAACGGCGGGAACAAGACAGCAATCCCAACTTTTCTATATCCCAGATTTATAGCCTAGAAAGTTACACAAAAGGGGGGTTACAGATAAGAGAACTCTGACAAGCATCACACTAATGGTAGCTTACATTTTTTTTTTTTGCTAGCCCTAACATCAGAATTTATGAGGACCATTAGAACCTCAGAGTGGGTCATTGTCTGGCCAGGGATGGCCAATATTTATGAGGTGTCACTAAAGTTTCAGAGAGGGCTGCTATCTGGTGAGAGAACCAGGCAGAACTGAGTTCAAGGCACGGACAGGCATTCCAAGCAGGTTCAGAATTTGCAGTAATTTATACTGAAGCCAAAATTATATTTTCATGGCTTTGTGGCAAGTAGGCTCCCAATTTTAATAAAAGATCAGGTTGGGTCTATCATTCCCCCCTTTTCTTACGTGTCCCTTTCAAATCTTTGATAGGGTAGGGGAAGAGCATTGAGGAAATTTTAATCCTTCAGGTAACAGTCTCCAAATATTTAGCTCACCAAAAACCAGTCTCCCTGATTTTACCTGACTGAATATATTACTTCTATTGATAGTCTATTTATTTTGGTCTCCATTGTTGTAAGAAGAGAGGAGTCACTCATATTGGCTTCTTCTGAGCTGAGAGAGGGTGACGTGAGGGCGCACGGCGTGAGGGACCTGAGTTGCCTTTTAGAAGTCAGTTAAGGGAAATGAGTTGCCTTTTAAAAGTCAGTTCATTTTGAAGTCTCGTTGGGGAAGAAAAAGTTGTAAAGTCTTCTGGGGATGGGTTATTATATCAGAGAAAAGAAAACTATGAGCACTGAATAAATGTTGCAGCAGCTGGAACATGTCACTGTATAGAAGTTCACTTACCAGTCTTTAATATCCCCAGTTATCAGGACTTTCAACTTAAAATTTAACTTTTAGTGTTAAATTTGTCCCTTCCCATAAGATACAGTTTAATAATTTAATGTCATCTGATCTCGCAAAATCTTTTTACTAGTATGACCACTGTGTCTAATAGAGAAACCTTTTATTCTATTACTCAGGGCTGGATAATCGTACTAGTAAACACCAAGCCTACCTATTTAGGTTAGAAATGTCTGTAGGCCTTAAACTAAAAACTTCTGCCTCTGGCAGCTCCTCTTGATAGTCTCTTTTTATAGTTATCAGGCATTCCTGTCTCAGAATCCTTCTTTGTTGCCAACAGTTTTACTTAGTTTTGGAGGCTAACATAAAGTTTATTCCCTAAAATATTATTATTATTATTATTATTATTATTATTATTATTATCATCATCATCATCATCATCATCATCATCATCATGATCATTATTATTATTTAAAATGCCCAGGAATGGCTGTATTTTGGTTTTAACTGTCTATGCTAAGTGTTTAAGATGAAGCAGTCAAACTGACTTTTGTTTCTATCTATTGTTAACATTCAGCTGAGATTTTATTGGAGTCATTCCTGGGGAAACTTGAGAGCAGCTTCTTAGTTCTGCTAGTGTCATTTGCGCTAGGTGGGTCCAGGTCTTTCTTGATCATGTGGCTTCCCTCGGAAGCATCAAGGATGTCTCCCTTCTCTGATGACTCTCCTCTTCGTAGCAAATGCACTGATTGGCTTTTTGTTCTCCAGTGGTCTCATTAATTTCCCTGATGGGGAGGTTATGTGGCCCATATTTGCAAAGCTCTTTAGAAAAGTCCCCTGTTACCTGGTTTCAGATTGACTCAGAGGGCAAGAGCCAAATATTTGTTTTCTTGGCTCTTTTCATTTAATTTTAATTTTAAATCCTCATCTTAAACATACAGCAAATAAATTTTAACAGCCTTATATTAATAGTACTGGGCTTTAATGTCTATAAATTTATAATTATTTATCTTTTTATTAATTGGGATCTGTATTATTCTGTCTGTCTCGTAGGTGATTACTTATTATCTAAAATTAACCCATGTTGTGTTCTTAAAGAAACACTTCTGTAAAACACTAACAGGGAATCTTTATATCACTTATTAGGAAATTACAAAATAAAATTAACAAGAGTAAAAAACGTAGTTTGCATAATAGCTACCCTGAATTTTTAGGCGGAGTTATACATTATATCCTGTGTTTGAGATCCTAGTAATTTTGACAGAAAAAAAAAACAACTTTTGAACATAACTTTAAATGAAATAAAATCTGACCTACTGCTTTCATAGTCATTCTCACATGTAGTAAGATGGGACACAGAGCCTTATCTCAGGTAATGTAGGGCTCTTTATAAATCTTAAGTGTTTTAGTTCTAAAGCTGATCTTTGTTTTTTTAATTATCATTTTACAAAGTTTACATAAATTGTTTGAGGTCACATGAACATTAGCTATCAACATATGATATTACATTTAAAACATGAATTAAAGAAAGGCTGAACGTTTTTAACCTTTACATAGATTAGGCTCTCATTAATTTAAAAATACATTTAAACATTTCCCCAATGTAAAAAGTAACATAAAACTATACATATCTTATTGATAACAGGTAAATAAATCCCCAAAATATTTTTTTACTATACAACTTCAGAACCCCAGCTTGATATAATGCTCTTTTAAAGTTTCTACCTTATAGACTTGTATACCAGGAAGATATGAGCACATTAATAGCATCACAATTACATTGTTGTTTCTACATTAAGCAAGTTCAGCTTTTAAAGAAATGGCAGTACAATGCTCTAACATAACAGTTCTTATTTAATCAGTTGTTTAATTTTTATGTTTGCATGCTCTAGAAAAAATAAAACTTAATAAACACAATGTTATGGGTAAACTTATTTTTTCAAAAATTTTTGTCTCTTTAACATATGACTGATTTTTACAAACTTATACAGACTTTAGTGCAAACTTATACAGACATTAGTAAATCAATCAGATATCTAACAAAGGTACTCATGAATGAGTTATCCCATATCAAATTTATTTTCTTATTTATCAAAATTTTAGACAATTGCATTGAACAATGTAAAACATTTTTGTTGAAGGAAAAGTCCTAGAACCAAGGCATATTGGACCTTTCGTAGACATTAATATTTTATTAGATTTTTGAACACCTAGAAAAACTTGTGAGCTTCCATTTAAAGACATTTATTGTTATCTGTTTATCCAATTTAAATTAAACCATTTAAATCACATAAATTAAAGATCTTTCGATCCATTTTTTAAAATTTGTTTTTATGAGCTCTTTTTTTATGAGTACTCCTTATATATGTTAATTTGTGTATCATATATATAAGGACATATATAGAGAGAGATACATACAACACGTAACAAAAGTGTGCACGCATAATAATAGTAAAGCCCTTGTAGCTTTTCACAGGTGAAAACTCCATTGCAATATTTCAAAAACTCCACTGTTGGTCAAAGATAGAACTGATCAGAAAAACATTAACCTAGGTCTGTATGTTCAAAATCATGAGCTCAAAAAAATAAAGACAATAAGGAAAAAAATAAAGGTTTAGAAAAAATGACTGGCCAGTAATTAGTAAATACCATACAATTTACCATTTTTATTTTTCCCTTAGGCCTGAGATCTGTCTCCTACTGAGCTTGCAGGCTTCTTTCATTTGCATTTCCACATAAGTACTAGCTTAGGTCTATAAGGAGGAGGAAAAAACTGCTATTCTTAGCAGACACCTCAGGCCTAAGGCATTTTAACCATAATTTTCAGGTTAGGATGTTGAAAATTCTGATAAAACTTTAAGATACAATTCACAAAATTTTATATCTTCACATTTGTTTTGTCAAAAGATACGAAACAATGATTTACTATCCTTGTCCAAATTAATGCACTGGTACACACAGTGACATTTTCCCAGGCTTCCCAATTCAAAATTCGTGAAAAAAAAAGCCTGAATGATTTGGAAGTTACTTGCCAACATGGAAGTAGAGTTCTCTAGTTTTCCATCCTAAGTATTTAAGTCCTCTGGCATGAATTATCTGAAATCATAAACTAAACAATTACCTAAACCCGACTTTTAACTTCAAGACTGTGCAATGCTTCAAAAATCCATTCAGATACCAGATTGTTAAAATGAAACATCATCAGTTAGACACACATTCAGCTAAGATCATTTCCAAGAAACAATTTATAATATCAACACATTATTGCACATATTTTAAAGGGCCAGAAACAAAGACACAAGAGAGACAGAAAGGAGCTCCAGACTCTGGCTGACAGACAGAATCTTTTAAAACAGAGCAGATAAGAGAAAAATCTCCTACACCAGTGGCACCATACATGTCTCCACAAGTGGACCAGATGTTTTCAAAGAGGAGCAACCTGAAATGTAAAATCAAGAGTCTTTCTGGTGACTTTACTGCATTTAGGGTCCCCTTTTTCTTTTTCTCCTTTTTAACAAGACAGAGGTGGCATAATTCTTATAGTGCAGGGAAGGAAGGAGGGAATTCCCTGAAGCAACAGGAATTAGGCAGCTGCTGGGAGTGCTTCAGTCTCTCCATTTACTTTCAGGATTAGCTCCTCTGGTTCGGTTCCACCCCAAGCATGCCCCATCTCCTAACATTTCAGTAGTCACCTCTAAAAAAGTTCCGTGATGGGGGGCTATCAAAATTTGTAACTCAAAGTTGGGTTCCTGATCTTGAAGCAAATTAATGCCAATTTAATAATGAGGACAGGGTTTTGAGAAAAAGAAAAAAGGGAGGTTTATTGCTTTGCTAACAATGGAGATACACAGGGGACTATGCCCAAAAGTTGTGACTCTCTTGATCTGGAAGGACAAGGGGTTTTAAAGGAGTTTCACCTGTTAACCTGGGAGATACTCAGTTCTTTGGTCCCCTGCAGGCATTGCCCTCTGCAGTGGTTTTGCTCCAGGCAACCAGTGAGTGGCTTCTCTCATCCTGCTTAACAAAGGGGGGTAAAGTTCATCACACTACCTTAAAACACACTGAAAGGGGTGTCAGGCTTACTTGCTTTATTACCCATTTTCACGTGCAATATCCTTAAGTTTAACCACAGAAATCACACAACAAAATGCACAAAAACAAACAAACAATAAGCATATAGAACACAGAACAAAACACAAAAATACAGTAACCCAGTGTTGAAACAGAAAAACCTAGGAGCAATGCAACGTCTTGCTGAAGCTCCGGGGTAGGAGCGTGTGCTGACCCGTCGTTACCTCTCTACCCATCCAGAGGAATTCCCTACAGAACAGAACAGAGGACAGAACGATTCTCATTACTCTCCCGGACAGGAGTATATGTGAGCCTCCCCAGGCCACCTCTCTGTCATCAGAAGAGATCTCCCTTAACCGGATATCAGATGTTATAAAGGCGCCTCTTACCTATTGAGGCCTCCTCCACGAGGTGCTTGCTAATAGTTTTAGTGTGGTGGTTCACTGCAGTGCTCCCTGGACCGAAGGCTCACTCCAAGTCCTTGGAACATCTCAAGTTGCGCACCCTCTCCAGCCCAGAGCCCTGAAGGGAAGGCCAGCTTCAGAATTTCCAGCAGTTTGGTCTTGTGATCTGGTCGTGCAAGGTCATCTCGCTGGGGAACTCCAAAATGTTACACCAGGATTCAAGAAAAGACCACTGACTCCAATTAAAATCAAATTAAGGCAAGCTTATTATTTCAACTGGCCAGGCTGCCTCTCCCTCCCAAAACGGCGGGAACAAGACATCAACCCCACCTTTCCAACAGCCCAGATATATAGCCCAGGAAGTTACACAAAAGGGGGGTTACAGATAACAGAACTTTGACAAGCATCACGCTAAGGGTAGTTTATATTTTTCTACTGGCCCCACCATCAGAAATTATGAGGACCATTAGAACCTCAGAGAGGGACGTTGTATGGCCACGGAAGGCCAAAATTTATGATGTGTCACTAAAGTTTCAGAGAGGGCTTCTATCTGCTCAGAGATCCAGGCATGGGTGAGTTCAAGGAACGAGCAGGCATTCCAAGCAGGTTCAGAATTTGCAGTAATTTATAGTAAAGACAAAATTAACTTTTCATGGCTTTGTTGCAAGACGGCTCCCAATTTTAATAAAAGATCAGGATGGGTCTATCAAACCTGTCCCTTACTTTTCGATATCCTCTACCACCACCAAGGTTGTGAACTCCAAAGCATTTTCCATTTCAGACATGTACTCTCAGAATTTCTAACTCTTCTCCTCTAATTGTGTCTTCCTTGGGGCAAACGTAATATCAAGGCATTATGCTGCCTGAGAGTGGGAAGAATTTGTTGTAGTACACATTTGCATACACATTGGATTCATTATCTAATTTTCCATTCAAAATACTGAAAACCTGACACTAAAACATACCCGACTAGACTTTGAGTACTAATCCTAATATGATGGAGAAAAATAACCCAAACAGAATAGAAATACTAGCAGTTCAGAGGAGGGATTGTATATAGTTGGACTTACCTTTTGCATGATAAATGTTTGGTGTTATAAATCTAGTCAATATTTAATTGAAATAGTTCTCCATGTGTTTTTAAAGTTAACAAATATGTGAATTCCTGTCTCCATTTCTATGTAGCCTATTCAGCACATGTATTTTTATATGCAACATAGAATCCTACTTGGTATTACACGTACAGTCTTGTGAGGTGACTGACTTGGCAGATACAAATTGTGAAAAGTGATCACTCCTCCTAAACACTGCCGGGACAGAAAATTCAATATATGTGTGAGCTTCCTAGTTGAACAAGATTATACATAAATCCAATTACAGTAATATATATATATATATATATATATATATATATATATATATATACTCTCCAGATTTTTCAAAATGTGAAATATATATGTCTTATTATACACTCCCTAAATTCATTCATGTTCATGTATGTAGGTTTATAATCAACTTTTCACAATATTATTCTCAGAAATATTCATCCACCTGAAATACTTGTTTGCTTCCTAGTACTGAAAACTAACTTCAGTGACTGGTGCATAGAAATCATAATATTTCTACAGTAACTGACCCATTTTAACATCAATGCAAGTAGATTCCTATGGGACAGGACATTATATGTATTTTGACGTTCATTTTTATGCAGCAGTGGTGCATTATTATTTCCTCAGGTTACGCAGATCATAGGATATATATTTCATCCACAAGTTTACAAATTTATAGGCATTTGTTTCACTTTAAATCACTTCCTGCTTCAAAACACATGTATTCCTCCAGGTTTCTTGACTGGTCTTTTCATGAGACTTTTTTCCAAACACATTATTTTTGACTTCCATAAACAATTTGAAGCAAAACTCCCACACTCTTCATTATAAACCATAATCCTTATATTACCATTAGATGTATAATGGGTTGGAGTGAATGATTGTATATTAATATAAGATTTCCTGTATATTTTCAGATATCAATTCAGTCCATTATTTAAAATTGGAATCAGTTATATTATTTATTCACACTATGGTCTATTCATGCATTATCTCTATATTCATAGACATAGGGCACACCTATTTGTACTCCCAATACTAATTTATATATCTTAAAAAAATAGCTCCCAGAAATGGTGGAAGAAATCCTCATGTTACCTGATGTACATATACATTTTATCACAGTAATATTCTGGACACAAAATGCAAAGTCACATTTTAGATTGTACCAAATCCTAAATGGAAAGCGATCATGGATTATTAAAATCATCCATGTCCAGGTTGCCTAATGCTCTCAAATGTCAATTCTATTGGTACTACGTATTTTTTTCCTCCTAAGATTATATGCTCAACCTCAAGCGTATTGAAAGTATCTAATCCTATCACTCACTTTATACTTTGCCTGATTTCCTAATGTCTCTATTGATATCTACTTTCCTACATATTTTCCCCAGTTCATCTTTGTGACTGACTCTTCACATGTGCTGACATTTACATTCACTCTCTACTCGAGACCCTCTTGCGAAAGAACTTGTGGTTCAAATCATATACTAACTCTTCTTCCTAACCCTACCGACTAACATCCTAATCCTACCGACTATCCCTATTTGACGGGATGTTCTCTTCTACATTCAACCATCGAAGGTACAAGGTCCTATGCCATTGTATATCAATTTATCAGAGACAACTGTACAGAACGTAATTCAAAGATAAATATCCCACTCAAGTGCCCAATGCCCTTCTGGGGTTCAAATCTTACTTAGATTTCTGTTTTCATACTAATATTTACCCTATATATTCTTGTAAATATCGCAGGTTCCAAGTACCATTATTCATCCCACAAAATGATTCCTGACCCAAATCGAACATGCTAATAACACTAACCAAACACTGTTCCCTCAATCTAACTTTACAGAAGAGCATGATCAGAGTTGGTCTTATAATACAGGAATGTATGGGATCTTCCACCTCCTGAGAATCTCAAAGGTCCATACAGAAATTATCCCTGGAAAACATGTAGAAAGGAATGAAGGAACTGAGAGAGAAAAAGTCATCTTCCATGGCAAACAACCTGGTCAGGATGAAGGGTTGTGTCTGAATCAGCCTCTCTCTTCTTAATGTAGAGAAGATGGACCAATCCAAGCCTGTGTGGAGAGCTGTTCCTGGGTCCCTATGGTTGATATACAATTCTAACTTGTTAAAGTGTCAGAAGAAGTAGGGGCAGACTCCATCTCATGGGACCCTTGGAAGAAGCTGTTAGGACAAAGGGGTTACCAAGGCATTGACCTCATTTACTTCCAAAGAAAGTGACATACCTCATTTCCTTGGTGATGGAACTCTCTGAACTTGGTATCCAAGAAGCCAGGAACCCAGAGGCAGTCCCAGTCCCAGTCCCAGTGGGCTCACTTGTTTGGATTTACCAAGAACAGAGTCAGTCTTTTTTGGTACCTACTAATGTGAGGATGGCCAAATGCCAGGAAAGCTCTGAAGAGGGGCCTTTTCTGAGAAATCAGGTAGTGGCTCACCGCTCCTTTCTGACAACTTCAGAGAGTTGGTCAAAGAGACCAGATCCGAGATAGGACAGTCCATTTCTGGTGAACATAGCATGGTCCACCAGTCAGAGGACACTCCGGATAGTCACAGACCTACTTGGGGGAAGAAGGTGCTTGTGGGTGTGGGTGTGAGTTTTTGTTTTTTTTCTCATGTTCAGAGAATTGGTAGGAAAGGCGGATTGTTTGGTTTGGAGTGGAGTGCTTCTAGAAAGTCGTTTGACAAGGTGAGGGTTTCTATCTGTGTATCCCACTGTGTCTGTGGTTATAGACATTTGAAAAGATTTCATCAATGGATGTGTCCTGTCTAGTAGAAAGCTTCCCAGTATTCATCCTGCTCAATTAATGAATGGACTGCGGTTTGCCTTATGAATGGGCAACACCTACTATCTTCTTAAGCTCCAGTTTTCTTTCTGAATTCTGGCCACTCTCCAGAATAGGATCATGTTTTTTTTCCAAGTTATGTACCACTTTCAATCTCTGTGACACAGCCATGTACTGGATAGCTGAAGGGAATGGGAGCATCTCAGAAAACCCAGATAACAGTGTGACCAGGAAAATCTCAGTTGGGAAACCCTGATTTCGGCCTATTGCTTACCTATTCTTCTGTTGCCCTAAATATTAGGAAGGTCTTTGCCTCTGGCCGCCCCTTTGTGAAGCCTGAAGAAACCAGTTTTTAAATGGAAATGAATGGACATCACCTGTGGCTCCTTGCTTAATTGCTTAGGGAAGGGATGGGTCTGAATCAGCTGCTTGGCCCTGTGTGAGGCTGTGGCTTAGATTCTCAGCACCTGATGGATCTAAAGAAAGATTCCATGTGTTCATCCTAAACCAAAATGGCAAAAAGTGCAGTATTTGTGGATGAAGTCTCTCGCCTTCCTCTGTAAGGTTCCTGACCTCCATCAAGTGACAATAGGGATCCTTTAGGTCAAATGAGATCTCTAAAGCCCTGCAGAGGCTAGCCGATAGGTGCTTGAGTTGTCTCCTGACTCCAAATCACATACAGAATCTATACATGACAGTGAGTAGGCCGAAAATTGGAGAAGCAGAGCAGTATTTAGGGCAGGCCTATTTGATCACTCCTGTTTCACAGGAAGTGTGTCTAGGCCACCCAGACTTTAGGCAAATGAGGGGCAAGGGAGTGTATGTTGGACACTGTCTTGTACTGCACCCCTCATGGAAACATACAGCCAGAGGTGATGATGAGTGTCTATAAGGAATAAGATTAGGGTCATGTGGGAGTTTTTTGGTTTTAATTGTGGTCATTTGTGTGGAGATTGGAAGAGATGACTAGGTTCACCTGGGCTTGAACTCTGGCGTGATTTCCCATCGAGACTGCATTCTGGAACTGACCTCAGAGAAGTATTGCCATGAATTTTATTGGGATTTTAGGAGGTCACGCATGAGTGTTGCCATTGGAAACTGAGATCTATACCCAGGGTGGCTTTCCAGAGAGCACTGGAAATCTCAGCCAGGATATCACATGATTTTATACTGAAACACTTGGCAGCCATAGTTGAGAGTCAAAACACACATGGACCTCCCATTGTAGACATCTACGGGCATGGCTTCATGTGACCTTTTGGCTACTCGTTTGGAAACCTTGCCTGTGATCATTATCCAGAGCTTTCATGGAAATGATCTTCCTCACCATTTAATGGTTCCTGAATGAATTGAAACTCACAGTGCCTCCAACTTCATCTTTGAAAAATGGCTAGATAAATACCATGAAATTTTTGAAGTTCCCATGACCAGGTGGCACTGGAGAAACTTTCGATGTCCTGTTGCTGATCAAGAGTGTACCAGACAGTTCTTTGATTGACTGGGTTTCATGAAAATGGTGTAGAACAGTGATGCCATTAAGTTAGAGCCTGCAGAGTAGTGGGCCTTGAGACGTGGTGTGCAGTTGTGTAATAATACATCTGTGTTGTGGCCAAGTGGATCTGCCATTGGCTTCCATATTGCTTGTGAATGACATGGTGGAGCCAGGAGACCCGTATATGTAAAAGTATGTTTTTATATGGAGAGGTTTCAGCGCCATGTTCAGAATCAAGTTCCTATGGTAAATGGGGAAAGCTATGTGGGAAAGAAGCCTGGTTGGTGCATTCTCCTGCAGAAAACTGACGCACCACAAGTGACAGAACATCATCCAGCACTCGGTACCAATTGAACTCATTGTATTTCGTGAAGCAAATACCAAACTCCCAGTGCAGCAGCAAGAAACACCACGAAAAGTGGAGAATGACCAAATGGCTTCACAGTCCACACGGGGAGACACTTAGCTTTAAGTGGCCACCGTATACCTACAAAGAGTGAATTCAGCACTGCTGCTTCATGTCTTTTGTAAAATAAGAAACAATGTCCTCCAGGCCACATAGATTCAGACACAGCTTTGATGCTCTCACTAGAAAGGAAGCTAAAGCTCCTGAAAACAACATATATTTCAAGTGCCCAACCTCAGAGGCCGTTTCCCAAGAATTCAGTAAGCAAAAGGCCAAAAGCAGGGTTTCTCCACTGAGACATTACTGGTCACACTGATATCTGAGTTTTCTGAGATGCTCCCATTCCCTTCAGTTATCATGTACATGGTCATGTCACAGAGCTTGGAGGTAGTACATATCTTGGACACAAACCATGAGCCTACTCTAGAGAGTGGCCAGAATTCAGGAAGAAAACAGGAATGTAGTAAGATAGTAGGTGTTGCCCATCCATAAGGCAAGTCACAGTCCATTCATAAATTGGAAAGGATGAATGCTGTGAGCTTTATACTAGACAGGCTACATCAATTGATGCATTCTCTTTTCTAATGTCTACAATCACGAACACAGTGGGATACACAGACATAGAAACTCTCGCCTTGTCAAACAACTTACTAGAAAAAGTCCACTACAAAACAAACAAACCGCCTTTCCTACCTATTCTCAGAACATGAGACAAAACCACAAATTCACAGCCACACCCAAAAAGGCACCTCCTTCATCCACGTTGGTCTATAACTATCCGAAGTGTCCTCTGACTGGTGGGTCATACTATGTTCCCCCAAAATGAACTATCCATTCTCAGATCTGGTCTTCTTGGCCACCTCTGTAAAGTTGTCAGGAGCCTGTGGTGAGCCATTACCCGCTTTCTCAGGAAAGGCCCCTCTTCAGAGCTCTCCTGGCATTTGGCCATCCTTATATCAGTAGGTACCAAGAAAGAATGACTCTGTTCTTAGTAACACCAAACAATTGCGCCCACTTGGACTGGGACTGGGATTGGCTCTGGGTGCCTGGCTTAATGGATCCCAAGATTAGAGAGTCTCACCACCAAGGAAATGAGGTAGGTCACTTCTTTCAGGAACTGAATGAAGTCACTTCCTTGGCAACCACTTTGTCATAACAGTTGCTTCCAAGGGTTCCATGAGATGGAGGCTGCCCCTACTTCCTGTGACATTTTCACAAGTTAAAATGATATATCAATCATAGGCACCAAGGAACAGCTCTCCACAAATGCCTGGTTTGGTCCATCTTCTCTACATTAAGAAGAGAGAGGCTGATTCAGACACATTCCTTCATCCTGACCAGGTTTTTTGCCATGGAAGATGACTTTTGCTCTCTCATGGCTTTCATAGCTGCCTACATTTTCTCCAGGGATCACTTCTGCATGGACCTTTGAGGTTCTAAGTAGGTGGAAGATCCCCTACATTCCTGTATCGTAAGACCAACACTGTTCCCTGCTGTTCTGTCAAGTTAGATTGAGGGAACACTGTGTGGTTAGGGTTAATAAGAGTTTTGATTTGGGTTAGGAATCATTTTGCGGGTTGAATAATGGTATTGGGAATCCGTGATATTTATAAGAATATAGACATGAAATATAAGTATGAAAACAGAAATCTAGGTAAAATTGGAAGCTCAGAAGGGCATTGGGCTCTTGATAGTGATACTTAGCGTTGAAATATGTTCTGCACAAATGTCTCAGATAAATAGATATACAATGGCATAAGACATTGTACCTTGGATGAATTAATGTCAAAGAGAAGCTCCACTAAAAAGGATATTCGTTAGGATTAGGAAGATAGTTAGTAGGTTTAGAAAGAAGAGTGAGTATAGGATTTGGACCAAAGATCTTTACCAATAGGTTTTCAGTTAAAGAGTGAATATTAATGTCAGTCCATGTGAAGAGTGAGTCACAATGATGAACTGAGGAAAATATGTAGGAAAGCAGATATCAATAGAGACATTAGGAAATCAGGCAAGTTCTAAGAGAGTCATAGGATTAGGAATTTTCAACATGGTTGAGGTTGAATATATAATCTTAGCAAGAAACAAATATGTAGTCACCAATAGAATTGACATTTGAGAGCATTAGGCAACCTGGAGATGAATGTTTTTAGTAATCCATGCTCACTTTCCATTTAGGCTTTGGTGAAAGGTTAATAAAGTAGGTACTTGTCACTTCCTGTTTTTCTGTATGATTAACAAAACACTGTTGAAATCCTGAAAACTTTTTGCTAATCTTGTTCCCAGAATGTGCTGTCCCCAACTGCCAAACTGCAAAATGTACTCCCTCACCATTTACACGCAAAACGCCCACTCGCCCTGACCCATCAATAAACTTCCCTCTCTGCCCTCTCCAAGGAATGTATATAAGCTCCCCTTAAGCTGTTCTCAGGGCTCTGTGCTCTATTCAAGTGAGCTCTGAGCCCCAGAATTCTGGACCCTTTGCTGTTGCATGAGACAGTCTCTTGGTGGTCTTTTCCTCTGACGCTCGCCCGACTTTTACATTTGAGGTCCCCAGCGAGATCCAGCAGCGGTGGACGAAATACACCCAATGGGCTCCTCTCAGGGTAAGTAACGCGCCTCTTTCTGGTTTCAGGTTTCAGGTTAGGGATGGGCAAAATGGCAATCGGTGATGAGCGTGAGCTCTCTCCGATGGTGGCTGACACACATGTCACAGAGCCACAGGCCATGTCCCTGGGGGACGCCCCAGAGGACTCAGGAAATCAAGTAACAATAGTCTCCTCGACTTAGTGATATTTTGTTTCGGATTCGGTATTGCCAGCCCATCAGGTTTTGCAGGCTACTCAGTCCTGGTCTCAGTATTGGACGTCCATTGCCTGTCTTTATTGTCTTGTCTGCATCCTGTGTCATTGCTTTCACTGTTTGTGTATCTTTCATATGGGACAGAGCACTTCAACGCCTCTGTCCCTGACCCTTGATCACTGGACCAAAGTCTGCTTAAGGGCTCAGAATCTTCCTTTTTCAGTAAAACACCGGACCTGGATGACTCTCTGTGCCACAGAATGACCCACCATTGGAGTTGGATGGCCCCCCAAATGATCTTTCTACTTCCAACTAATTTGAAAACTCAGAGATATTGTCTTTCAGCCAGGGTCACATAGACATCCAGATCAACAGCCATATATCTTAACTTGGCAAAACATCTGCAAATCTCCTCCTCCTTGGGTGAAGCCTTTCATTGTCCCTGGTCCTGCTCCTACTGCTTCCCCCATGATTCTATCTCTCAAACCCTCTGTTCCTCCTCCGCCGCCCTCTGTTCTTCCTGAGTCTCAAGACTCTACTGGACTCTCCTCCCCCTCCTTATGCCCTGCCCTCGCCCCCAACCCCTAACAACTTCTAAGTGATTCCCGTGCTGCTGACTCAGCCTGTCAGCCATTGGAGGAATCTAGACCAGTCCAGCGCCCTCCAGATGACTACCCCATGGCACACACAGCCCTTCCTTCTCTGGAGGAAGCTTGCCTGGCCAAAAGAACTCAAAGAACTCGCCGGCGGGGAGTAAACTTTGAAGTGGATACAGGGGCAGTATACTCAGCCCTTAAGGACCCATTGGGCCGTCTATCAAATAAAAGGACTCTAGTTCAAGGGGCTAATGGCATTAAATATGGGGCTTAGACAACTAAGAGGACCATGGACCTGGGGAAAGGAAAAATCCATCACTCCTTCCTAGTAATCCTAGAATGCCGGGCCCCATTGTTGGGCAGAGATCTGCTCAACAAGATCCAGGCCAGAATAACTTTTAACCCTGAAGGCCCCCAAGTGAAATTTCTAAATCCTTCAGTAAAACCTCCTATAGTCACGGCTTTAAATATGTCAGTAGAAGATGAACATCAACTCGTCACACCCCCCAAGAGTGATCAAAAAGGCATACAACCCCAGAAATGGATAACAGATTATGCAGATGCCTGGGAAAAAACTGCTGGGTAAGGCCTAGCCGTGAAACAACCTCCAATAACAGTAGAGTTAAAAACTTCAGCCCCCCCAATCAATGTCAAAAAATATTCTCTGAGCAAAACAGCTAAAGATGGGATAAGGCGCCATATTCAGAAATATCTGGCCTTAGGGGTCCTAAGGCCCTGTCATTCCAACTGGAACACTCCCCTGCTACCAGTAAAAAAATCCAGGAACCGGGGACTATCGCTCCATTCAAGACCTAAGAGAGATCCACAACAGAGTGCAGGACATTCACCCCACAGTACATATTCTGTACAATCTGCTTAGCACTCTGAACCCTGAGAGGAAATGGTATACTGTTCTGGACTTAAAAGATGCTTTCTTTTGCTTGCCTCTGCATAAAGATAGTCAGTTGCTATTTTTTTCAAGTGGGTAGACCAGGAACCAGAACTTCTGTTCAACTAACTTGGACTAGACTCCCACAGGGGTTCAAAAACTCCCCCAATCTCTTTGATGAAGCCCTCCACAGCGATCTCAACAACTTCAGAACTATGCACCCTGAAGTCACCCTGCTTCAATATGTGGATGACCTGCTACTGGATGCCAACACCAAGGAAAACTGTGAGTCTGGGTCCCAAGCACTATTATTCGAGCTTGCTCAACTTGGGTATTGAGCTTCAGCAAAAAGGCCCAAATTTGCCATCCAGAACTAATCTTCCTGGGCTATTCCCTTAGGGGCGGTAAACAATGGCTCACTGAGCCCAGAAAACAATCCACTGACCAGATACCACCCCCATCTAACAGCAGACAACTCAGAGTGTTTCTTGGGATTGCTGGCTTTTGCAGGTTATGGATACCTGGGTTTGTGTCCTTAGCTGCTCCTTTATAACTGCTGTTAAAGGGAGTTGCCCAATTCCAATGGACTCCTGAGCACCAGCAAACTTTTGATAATATCTAAGGACCCTGACACTGAAATCTTCATCTTCACTGAGCCCAGCCTGCATTTTCAGAAAGCCCTAAACTACGTCCAAAATATACATCAACTCACTCACCTTGGTTCAAAGAAACTACAGGCTTTCCTGAAGGATCAAGAACAGAGTTTTCCACTAACCAACTCAAAGCGAAAGGAAATAACTGAACGGGTAACAAAACCCTGTCAGGTCTGTCACAGTTAATGCTTACCCTTCCAATTTTCCTGCAAGAAAGCACCTACAAGGAACCAGACCAGGACAATTCTCGGAAGTGGACTTTACTGAAATTAAACCAGCAAGGTTTGGACTTAATTATCTACAAGTCTTTGTAGATACATTTTCAGGATGGATTGAAGCCTTCCCCACAAAAGAAAAAAAAAGCAACAACAACAACAAAAAATAAAACTGCACAAATGGTGGTCAAGGACATCCTGAAAGATATTTTTCCAAGATACGGACTGCCAAAGGTAATAGGCTCTGATAATGGACCGGCTTTCCTGGCCCTGGTAAGTCAGGGGTTAGCCAGGACCCTGGGGATTAATTGGAAGTTACATTGTGCTTATAGACCTCAGAGATCAGGACAGTTAAAAAAATAATTAGAACCATTAAAAAGACCTTAACGAAATTAAGCTTAGAGATCGGCATAAAACATTGGACTATGCTCCTGCCTTATGCACTGTTTCATGCAAGAAATACTCATATTCCCTCTGTTTCTTTGTATAAACTCACCCGCTATGAAATTCTCTATGTTCCCTCCTCCAGTAAGGGACATAACCCCAACTGTAAGACCTAATGATCCCTTCCACACCCCCTTCCTTACAGACTTAAAAGCTCTTGAAAGACCTCAGCAATTTCTGTAAAAACAGCTGGCCACTTCCTACCAACCTGGGGACGAGGGGACACCATATCAATATCAAGTAAGAGACTTCGTCTACATAAGACAATATCAGGTGTCATTCCTGGAACCCCACTGGAAATGACCATACCAGGTGCTACTTATAAAATCTACAGGGGTAAAGGTTGAAGGAATCACTTCCTGGATCCATGCCTCTCATCTCAAGCCTGCGCCCTGTCCAGACTCTGGCTGGAAACTGGAAAAGACTGGTAACCCTTTCAAATAGTGTATTCGCCATATGGATAAGGCTATAGACTCTCCCCTTGGCCAATAGTAGTCCTAAACCTCATCATACTGTTCAGCAGGGATGGCTGATCACAAATCCTACTGTACAAGAAGTGTGGTCTATCTTGCATACAGCCCCCTTATGGACCTGGTGGCCATCTACTTACCCAGACATTTGTCAGCTGGATATAGGTCTTTCTCATAGGGATATCCCTAATGAAGAGGATCCCAATAAAATTCCATTAAATCCCTTACGTGCCACAGATAATGGAAACAAACATTATGGATGTAGGTACACGTGAGCCAGATTCAGGTTGGCTATCCTAGATTACTATGTTTGCCCAGCGGACTATCAAAGCCACAAACAGCCACGGCTGTGTTGGGGAAAAGCCAACTTCTTCTGTAAGTCATGGAGATGTGAGCATACACTGGCTGCCTGGTGGAACCCGAACTCCTCATCAAATTCAGTACACAGCATTGGCCATATTACCAATTAGACAACCAAAACCGATGGCCCCCAGAGGGGTCTCTATATGCTCAAATTCTGCATGACCTTTTAAACTTCTGCAAGTGCTCAAAAGGGTGGAAGGAAATTCCCCTATGTGGAGGCCTTTTCCCTCCTTTGCTCACATCCTGAACTATGCTTCTCCAATAGATCCTCACCCTCAGCTTTCTTCTCCAGAGTCTCTGCTGTCACTCCCACTTCAGCAACCTGATTTCTTCACTCCAATTACTAGATCAAAAACCGAAACCTCCGCCGGTTCTCAGACCATTGCCCCGTTGCTGAGGTAGCAGGTACTGAGGTACCCATCCACCCACTCACTCCTCTCTTCTCCTGTCAGTGCCTGCACTGGGTAACACCAGGTCCTCTTACCAGCTAACCCAAAGCTCAAACCAGCTAAGGAGAGCCCTCAGACCCTACCCAAGATGTAATGAAAATGGCCTTTAAAGTTCCTTTGTCTTCACTGAAAACAGGTTACTAAGAATTTAAAGTCCCTCACAGGCCTTTGGGGATACTCAATCCCGTCTTCCCCTCTGAACTACATGTTCTACTGCTCAAATTTTTGTTGTGTGGAAAATTCCAAACCCCTTTCCCCTTATTCTTTTACATCTCTCCTTCCTCATTCACAGACCCAAGGAGCTGCTCTCAGACCCGCCTTCCCCGTCTTCCCGCTTTGTACCAGGCCCACGGAAATGTCTTAACTGACCTTCTCCAGAAGTCTTCACCATGGCTGACTTTAGGACTTTCAGCCAAAGAGTCCCTATAAAAGAGTTCAATGTACATAAACTTCCCCTTTTCGTGTTGCCCTGTTCTATTTGGCCACTGGCTGGAAAAATCATCAATCCTTAGCTAGACACCCCCTTACTAGTTTTGCACAAAACATGTGAATAAGGCCTCTGGCCTTCAGCTGGGGCTTCACAGAGATGGCTACATTTCTAAGATAAAGAAGTTACCAACTGGGCTCCATTGTAACCGCTGGCAGAGAGAAAAAAAAAGAGAAGAAAAAAGCTCTCCCCTTCCAGGTGTCCTTAAAATGTTAACTTGCCCACAACAGAGTACAAAAAAAACAGAAACGAAAACTTATTTTGTGAACTTCTGCAGACTGTGAACTTCTGAGCCCCTTCCCTTACATTTTGGGTACAAAATTCTGAAACTACCTAAACTTGGGGTGCAGGTGATTAATTGATTACAACAGAATCAGTGCTCTCAAAATCCAGTTGCAACCAAATAGGTCTGTTCCCCTGTCTTCGGTGCTATCTTAGGTGCCTTGCCTTGTCTGTCCCTACAGCAGCATAATTCTATATACTTAAACATTGTTTGTTTTCGTAAAATGGTCAACAGATGTGATTAATTATGTAATGTTGCAGATGTTACCCAGAGTTCTCCATCATGATGCAGGTTCATTTAAAAATCAAATAGAGGGGCATACAACCCGGTTCCGCTGGAAACCTGTATCCCTCCCATTAGCCATCCTATTAGGAAAAGGAGTTGCTGCAGGGGTAGGCACAGGAACCACTGCCCTAGTACATGGGACACAACAAATGACCCAATGAGAAGCAGCAATAGACCAAAACTTAAAGATATTAAAAACCACCATCACAGCTTTATTGGAATATTTATCTTCTCTTTCTGAATTTGTTTTACAGAACAGGCGAGGGTTGGACCTCCTCTTCATGAGAGAAGAGAGCCTTTGTGCTGCATTGAGGGAATAATGTTGTTTTTATGCCGACCATACTGGAGTTGTAAAAAAAAAACTATGAGTAAATTAAGAAGACGCCTTGAAGAGCATGAACAAGAGAGAGAGGCACAAAATGGGTGGTTTGAGACTTTGTTCACACAGTTCCTCTGGTTAACTATGCTTTAATCAGCCCTGGCCAGTCCATTAAAAATCCTCATATTATTGCTAATTGTAGGACCCTGTTTGCTCAACCGTGTAGTTTCTTTCTACAAGCTCAAATTGGATAAGTTAAACTTATGGTAATCAGACATCAATATACCTCACTAGCAGACATTAAATGTGAGGCCCTGAATGATAACTTTTATTATTAAAAGTCCAGAATAAGACGTGGGGAATGAAAGGTTAATAAAATAGGTACTTGTCACTTCCTGTTTTTGTGTATGCTTAACAAAACACTGTTGAAATCTTGAGAACTGTTTGCTAATCTTGTTCCTAGAATGTGCTGTCACCAACTGCCAAAATACTGAATGTACTCCCTCTCCCGTTGACACTCAAACCACTCACTCGACCTGACCCATCAATAAAATTCCCTCCCTGCCCTCACCAAGTAAAGTACATAAGCTCTGCTTAAGCTGTTCTCAGGGCTCTCTTCTCTATTAAAGTGAGCTCTGAGCTCCAGCATGGTGGACCCCCAATAAAACCTTTGCTGTTGCATGAGACAGTCTCTTCATGGTCTCTTCCTCCGACGCTCGCCAGACCTTTACATTGGTACAATCATAAGTGTGAACTTTGCTTTGTGTGTCCAGAATATTACTGTAATAAAATGTATATATAGATAAGGTGACATGAGTATTTCTTCCACCATTTCTGGGAGCAATATATTGAAGATGTATGAATTTGTATTGGGGGTAGAAATAGGTGTATCATGTGTCTATAAATATAGAGATATTACATGAATTGACCATACTGTGAATAAATAATATAACTGGTTCCAACATTAAATAATTAATTGAATTGATATCTGAAAATATACAGGAAATCTTATATTGATATAATACATTTAATCCTACCCATTACACATCTAATGGTAATATTACGGTTATGGATTATCATCAAAAGTGTGTGAGTTTTGCTTCAAAAGTGATTATGGAAATTGAAAATAATGTATTTCGAAAGAAGTCTCGTGAAAAGACCAGACAAGATACCTGGAGGTATACAAGTGTTCTGAAGCAGGAAGTGATTGAAAGTGAAACAAATGCCTATATATTTGCTAACTTGTGGATGAAATATATATCCTATGATGTGCATAAATTGAATATAAATAGTAATGTACCAGTGTTGAACAAAAATGAACATTAAAATACACATTATGTCCCATAGGAATCTACTTGAATTGATGTTAATCTGGCTCAGTAACTGTAGAAGTATTAGAATTTGTATGCACCATTCACTGAAGTTAGTTTTCAGTACTAGGAAACAAAGATGTATTTCAGGTGGATGAATATTTCTGAGAATAATCTTGTGAAAAGTTGATTATTAATCCACATACATGAATATGAATGAATTTAGGGAGTTTATAATAAGACACATTTCATATTTTGAAAAATCTGGAGAATATACCTATAAACCTATAAATATATCTATATCTATATCTATATCTATATCTATATCTATATCTATCTATCTATCTATCTATATATATATATATATATATATATATATATATATATATAAACACACACACACTGAGACATTAAAAATAGCAATATATATGCCAATCGAAAATCACCATGAAATATTCATCATACACAGATACAAAATATTCATTTTACTGAAGATAGATTTATGAATAATGTTGTTTAACGAGGAAGCTCACCCATACATTGAATTTTCAGTTCCAACAGCATTTGGGAGAAGTGATCTCTTCTCACAATTTGTATCTGCCAAGTCAGCCACCTCACAAAAATGTACTTTTGACACCAGGTAGGATTCTATATGTGCATACAAAAATACATGTGCTGAATAGGCTACAGAGAGAGGGAGACAGGAATTCAGATATTTGATAACTTGAAAAACATATGGAGAACTATTTCAATTAAAAATTGACTAGATTTATAACACCTACACTTTATCATGCAAAAGGCAAGTCCAAATATATGCCATGCCTCTTCTGAACTGCTTGTATTTCTATTCTGTTTGGGTTATTTTTCTCCATCATATTAGGATTAGTAGTCAGAGTCACTACAGACAAAACCCTTTCCAAAGCAATTAAGCAAAGGGTATGGGTTAGTGTAGGAATTCAGTATTTCGAATAGAAAATAGGAAAATGAATCCAATGTGTATGCAAATATATTCTACACAAAAATCTTCCCACTGTCATCCAGAATAATGCCTTGACATTCCCTTTGCCCCAAGTAAGACACAATTAGAGGAGAAGAGTTAGAAAATATGTGAATACATATCTGCAATGGAAAATGATCAAGAGTTCACAACCTTGGAGGTGGTAGAGGAATTTCCAAAACTAAGGGACAGGGTAAACCCTCCACAAACATGGAGCTCTGCCAGACTAAATTCTTCTTAAGAAATTGCCTTTGAGGTTGGACACTAGAGATTTATGTTCCTTTGTAGTGAGAAGATCAAAGCTGGTCCTGCATCTATGTGACCTGGAGGACTTGGTTTCTTATTGTCCAATGAACACGAGGCAGCAGTGCCGAATTCTCTCTTTGTAGGTAAACTGTGGCCACAGGTTGCTAAGTGTCTCCCCATGTGGACTGTGAAGCCATTTGGTTATCCTCCACTTTCCATCGTGTTTCTTGCTCCTGCACTGGGATTTTTGTATTTGCTTCATGAAATACAAGGAGTTCAATTGTGACACAGTGCTCAAGGGAGTTCTGTCACATGTGGTGTGTCAAGGTCTGTAGGAGAATGCACCAAACAGGCTTCTATCCCACATAGCTTTCTCCTTGACCATAGCAACCTTATTCTGAACATTGCCCTGAAACCTCTCCATATAAGAAGATGCCTTTACAAATAAGGGTCTGCTGGCTGCACCATGTCAGCCACAAGCCATTTGGAAGTCAAAGGGACATCCACATGGCCTCACCACAGATATTTTTTCACAGATATGCACACCACAGCTCTGAACCCACCACTCAGCAGTCTCCAACTTACTGGTATCTCTGTTCTACACCATCTTCATGAATCCCAGTCAATCAAGGCATGGTCTGGTACACTCATGATCAGCAACAGGACATCCAAAGGTTCTCCAGTGCCACCTGGTCATGGGAATTTCAAAAATTTAATGCTATTCATCTAGACATTTTTCAAGGATGAAGTTTGAGGCACTGTGGGTTTCAATTCATTCAGGAACCATTAAAAGTTGAGGAAATTCATTTCAAAGAAAGCTCTGGAGAACGTTCACAGGCAAGGCTTCCCAAAGAGTGGCCAAAAGGTCACATGAAGACAGGCCCATTGAGGTCTCCAATGTGAAGTCCATGTGTACTTTGACTCTAAACTATGGCTGCCAAGTCTTTCAGAATAAAATCATGTGATATCCTGGCTGAGATTTTCAGTACTCTGGGGCAAGCCAATCTAAGCCTAGATCTCAGTTTCCAAGGGCGATTCTCATCTGTGGCCTCCTAAAATCCCAACACAATTCATGGCAATACTTCTCTGAGTTCAGTTTTAGAACGCAGTCCATAAGGGGAATCACACCAGAGTTCAAGCCCAGGTTGACCAAGTCATTTCTTCACACCGCCAAACAAATGATCACAATTAAGACCAAAACACTCCCTCATGGTCCCCATGTTCTTCCACATATACTCTATTCATTACCTCTGGCTGGAGCTTTCCATGAGGGGCACATTCCAAGAGAGTGTCCAAAATACGCTTGCTTGGCCCTCATTTGGCTAATATCAGGGTGGCCTTCACACCCTTCCTGTGAGCCAGGAGTGATTAAATAGGCCTGCCCTTAACTGTGCTGCTTCTCCAATTTGAGGCCTTCTGACTGTGGGGTTTAGATTCTTTATGTGAATTGGAGTCATGAGAAAAGACAAGCACCTCTGGAGAGATTTGAAGAACTAATTTGACCCAAAGGATCTCTATTCTCACTTCATGGATTACAGGAACCTAACAGAGGAAGGCAATAGAATTCATTCATAATGACTGAACTTTTTGCCATTTTGGATGCACACATGGGATCTTTCTTTAGATCCATCAGGTGCTGTGAATCTAAGCCACAGCCTCACACAGGACCAAGAGCCTCAATCAGACACAACCTTTTCCAAAGCAATTAAGCAAAGAGCCACATGTGAAGCCCAATCATTTCCATTTGACAACTGTTTTTTCAGGCTTCACAAAAAGGTGGCCTGAGGCAAAGACCTTCCTGACATTCAGGGCAACAGAACAATAGGTAAGCAAAAGGCCCAAAGCAGGGTATCTCCACTGAGACTTTACAAAGGTAGTAGGTGTTGCCCATCCATAAGGCAAGCTGCAGTTCATTCATAAATTTGGCAGGATGAATGCTGGAAAGCTTTCTACTACACAGGACACATCCATTGTTGCACTGTCGTTTCTCATGTCTACAACCACGCACACAGTGGAATATACAGACATAGAAACACTCACCTTTTCAAATGACTTACTAGAAACAGTTCACTCCTAACCAAACAAACCACCTTTTCTACCTATTCTCAGAATATGAGACAAAACCACAAACCCACACTCACAAAGGCACCTCCTTCCCCCAAGTAGGTCTGTGACTATCTGGAGTGTCCTCTGACAGGTGGGCCATACTATGTTCCCCCGAAACGGCCTGTTCTCTCTCAGACTTGGTTTCCTTGGCCAACTCTGTAAAGTTGTCAGAAAAAAGTGGTTAGCCACTACCTGCTTTCTCACGAAAGTTCCCTCTTCAGAGCTCTCCTGGCATTTGGTCATCCTCACATCAGTAGGTACCAAGAAAGACTGACTCTGTCCTTGGTAAATCCAAACACGTGAGCCCACTGGGACTGGGATTGGGACTGCCTCTGGGTGCCTGGCTTCTTGGATACCAAGTTAAGAGAGTTCCATCACCAAGGAAATAAGGTATGTCACTTTCTTTGGAAGTGAATGAGGTCACTGCCTTGGCAACCCCTTTGTCCTAACAGTTGCTTCCAAGGGTCCCATGAGATGGAGGCTGCCCCAACTTCCTCTGACACTTTCACAAGTAGCATGGTATATCAACCATAGGCACGTGGAAACAGCTCTCCACACAGTCCTGGTTTGGTCCATCTTCTCCACAATAAGAAGAGAGTGGCTGATTCAGACACATCCCTTCATCCTGACCAGATTGTTTGCCATGGAAGATGACTTTTGCTCTCTCAGGTCCTTCATTCCTGCCTACAACTTCTCCAGGTATCATTTTTGCATGGACCTTTGAGTTTCTCAGCAGGTGGAAGGTCCCCTACTTTCTTGTATTGTAAGAACAACTCTGTCCATGCTCTTCTGTAAAATAAGATTGAGGAAACAGTGTACGTTTAGGGTTAATAACATGTTTGATTTGGATTAGGAATCATTCTGCGTGATGAATAATGGTATTGGGAACCTGCGTTATTTACAAGAATATAGAGGTGAAATATAAGTATGAAAACAGAAATATAGGTATGATTTGAAACCCAGAAGGACTTTGGGCCCTTGATTAGGATACTTAGCTTTTAATTATGTTCTGCACAGATGTCTCAGATAATTCGATATAAAATGGCATAGGACCTTGTACCTTGGATAATTGAATATAGAAGAGAACATCCAATCAAAAAGGGATAGTCGGTAGGATTAGGAAGATACTCAGTAGGTTTAGGAAGAAGAGTGAGTATATGTTTTGGACGAAAAGTTCTTTAGCAATATGGTTTCTGTTAGAGAGTGAATGTATATGTCAGCACATATGAAGAGTCAGTCACTATGATGAACTGGGGAAAATATGTAGAAAAGAAGATATCAGTAGAGACATTATGAAATCAGGCAAACTATAAAGTGAGTGAGAGTATTAGACATTTTCAACAGGGTTGAGGTTGAATATATAATCTTAGGAAGAAACAAATATGTAGTCACCAATAAGATAGACATTTGAGAGCATTAGGCAACCTGGACATGGATGTTTTTAGTAATACATGTTCACTTTCCATTTAGGCTTTGGTACAATCATAAGTGTGACAATTACATTTTTTGTCCAGAATATTACTGTGATAAAATGTATATATATATATATATATATATATATATATATATATATATATATATGTGTGTGTGTGTGTGTGTGTGTGTGTGTGTGTATATATATATATATATATATATATATATATATCCGGTGACGTAAGTATTTCTCCCACCGTTTCTGGGAGCAATATATTGAAGACGTAAAATTAGTATTTTGGGTACCAAGAGGTGTAGCCTACGTCTATGAATATAGAGATAAAGAATGAATAGACCATACTGTGAATAAATAATATAACTTATTCCAACTTTAAATAATGGGTTTAACTGATATCTGAAAATTTACAGGATATATTATATGGATATACAATCATTCATTCCAACAAGTTATTCATCTAATGGTAATATTAGTGTTTTGGTTTATCATGAAGAGTGTGTGAGTATTCCTTCAAAACTGATTATGGAAATCGAAAACAATGTGTTTGTAAAGAAGTCTCATGAAAATACCAGTCAAGAAACCTTGACATTACATGTGTTCTGAAGCAGGAAATGATTAAAGTTGAAACAAATGCCTATAAATTTGTGAACTTGTGGATGAAATATATATCCTATGTTGTGCAAAACTGAAGAAATAATAATGTACCACTATTGAATACAAATGAACATCAAATTACATATCATGTCCCATAGGAATCTACTTACATTGATGTTAGAGTGTGTCATTTCCTGTAGAATTATTAGGCTTTGTATGCACCATTCACTGAAGTTAGTTTTCAGTACTAGGAAACAAATAAGTATTTCAGGTGGATGAATATTTCTGAGAATAATCTTGTGGAAAGTTGATTATAAATCCACATACATGAACATGAATGAATTTAGAGAGTATATATAAGACACATATATTTCATATTTTAAAAATCTGGAGAGTATATATATATATATATATATATATATATATATATATATATATACACATATATATACATATATATATATATATATATACACACAAACACACACACACACACAAACAAAACACAAACAGACATTAAAAATTAGCTATATATATCAATCGAAATTCATCATTAAATATATATCATCCACAGATGCAAAAATATTTATTTTACTGATCATGAGTTTATGTATAATGTTGTTCAACTAGGAATTTCCCCTATAGGTGGAATTTTTATTTCCAACAGCGTTTAAGAGGAGTGATCTCTTCTCCAAATTTGTGTCTGCCAAGTCAGCCACCTCACAAAAATGTACGTGTGATACGAGGTAGGATTCTATAAGTGCATATAAAAATACATGTGATGAATAGGCTACAGAGAAAGGAGACAGGAATTCACATATTTGTTACTTTTAAAAACACATGAAGAATTATTTCAATTAAATATTGACTACATTTATAACTACAGCCCTCTATAATGCAAAAGGCAAGTCTAAATATACACCAGGCCTACACTGAACTGCTTGTATATCTATTCTGTTTGGGTTATTTTCTCCATCATATTAGGATTAGTATTGAGAGTCTAGTATGTTATGGGTTAGTATCAGGTATTCAGTATTTCAAATGGAAATTTGGAAAATGAAACCAATGTGTATGCAAATATGTGCTACACCAAAGTCTTCCCAATCTAATCTAGAACAATGCCTTGACATTACCTCCGCCCCAAGTATGACACAATTAGAGAAGAGGAGTTAGAACAATCTGTGAATACATATCTGCAATGGAAACTGATCAATTTTCACAACTTTGTAGGTTGTAGAGGAGTTTCCAAAAGGAAGGGACAATGTAAACCCTCCACAAACATGGAGCTCTGCTGGCCTAAAGACTTCTTAAGAAACTCCTTCTGAGGTTGGGCACGTGAAATATATGTTGTTGTCAGGAGCTTTAGCTTCCTTTGTAGTGAGACCATCAAAGCTGGGTCTGTATCTATGTGACCGGGAGGACATGCTTACTTATTTTCCAATGAACATGAGGCAGCATTGCTGAATTCTCCCTTTGTAGGTAAACTGTGGCCACTGGGGGCTAAGTGTCTCCTTGTGTGCAATGTGAAGCCACTTGGTCATCCTCCACTTTACGTGGTGTTTCTTGCTGCTGCACTGGGAGTTTGGTATTTGCTTCATGAAACAAGGAGGTCAACTGAGACACAGTGCTGGAGGGAGTTCTGTCACGTGTGGTGGGTCAGTATCTGCAGGAATATGCACCAACCTGGCTTTTATCCCAGAAGCTTCCCTCCTTGAGCATAGCAACCTGATTTTGAACATTGCCCTAAAACCTCTCCATATTAAAAGATGCCTTTATATTGAAGGGTCTGCTGTCTACACCATATCAGTCATAATCCATTTGGAAGCGAATGGCAGATCCACATGGCACCACCACAGATTTTTTATCACACACCTGCCCACACCTTCTCTAGGTCCACTACTCAGCAGGCTCCAACTTACAGGCATCTCTTTTATATACCATTTTCATGAAACCCAGTCAATCAAGGCAACTTCTGGTATACTCATGTTCAGAAACAGGACTTTCAAAGGATCTCCAGTGCCACCTACTCATGGGAATTTCAAACATTTCATTGTATTTATGTAACCATTTTTCATGGATGAAGTTGAAGGCACTGTGGGTTTCAATTCTTTCAGGAACCATTAAATGTTGAGAAAGCTGATTTCAATAAAATCCCTTGAGAACTCCCACAGGCAAGGCTTCACAAAGACCCAAAGAGTGGTGAAACGTTCACATGAAGCCTGGCCCATTGAGGTCTACAATGTGAAGTCCATGTTAGTTTTGACTCGCAACTATGGCTGCCAAGTCTTTCAGAATAAAATATGTGATATCGAGGCTGAGATTCCCAGTGCTCTGTGGAAAGCAACCCAGGTCCGAGACTCATTTTCCAAGGGCTACCCTCATGCGTGGCCTCCTAAAATCCCAACACAATTCATTGCAATACTTCTCTTAGGTCAGTTTTAGAAATCAGTCTCTAAGGGGAATCACACCAGAGTTCAATCCCAGGTGGACCCATTCATCTCTTCCAACCGCCACACAAGTGACCACAATTAAAACCAAAACACTCCCACATGGCCCTCATCTTCTTCCATATAGACACTCATCATACCCTCTGGCTGGAGGTTTCCATGAGGGGCACAGCCCAAGACACTGTCCAAAGGAAGCTCCCTTACCCCTCATATGCCTAAAGGCCGGACTCCCTTCCTGTGATCCAAGAGTGATCAAATAGGCCTGCCGTTAATACTGCTCCACTTCTCCATTTTGTGGCCTAGTGGCTGTGGGGTTTAGATTCTTTATGTGAACTGGAGTCATGAGAAAACCCAACCTCTTATGTGCTAGACTCTGCAGGGATTTGAAGAACTAATTTGACCCAAAGGATCCCTACTTTCACTTGATGGAGGCAGGAACATTAGAGAGGAAGGTGAGAGACTTTATCCACAATGACTGCTCTTTTGGACATTTTGGTTTTGGATGCCAATGGGATCTTTCTTTAGACCCATCAGGTGCTGAGAATCTCAGCCACAGCCTCACACAGAGCCAGGAAGCTGATTCAGACACATCCCATTCCAAATAAATCAAGAAAAGAGCCCAAGGTGATGCCCATTCATTTCCATTTGAAAACTGTATTGTTCAGGCTTCACAAAGGGGTGGCCTGAGTCAAAGACCTTCCTGACATTCAGGGCAACAGACAAATAAGTAAGCAAAAGACCCAAAGCAGGGTTTCTCCACTGAGACTCTCCTGTTCACACTGATACCTGAGTTATCTGAGATGGTGCCATTCCCTTCAGCTATCCAGTACATAGCCATGTCACAGAGCTTGGAGGTGGTACATAAGGAGGACACAAAACCATGAGCCTATTCTGGAGAGTGGCCAGAAATCAGCAAGAAAACAGTAACTTAGGAAGATAGTAGGTATTGCACATTCATAAGGCAAGCCACAATCCATGCATAAATTGGGCAGGATGAATGCTGATAAGCTTTCTACTTGATATGACACATCCTTTGATGCATTTTCTTTTCTAATGTCTACAACCACAGACACAGTGGGATACACAGACATAGAAACACTCACATTGTCAAAAGACTTACTAGACACAGTCAATTCCAAACCAAACAAACTGCCTTTCCTACCTATTCTTAGAACATGAGAGAAAACCACAAACTCACACCCACACCCACAAAGGCACCTCCTTCCCCCAAGTAGGTATGTGACTATTGGGAGTGTCCTCTGACTGGTGGGCCATTTTATGTTCCCCCAAAATGGCCTCTCCTGTCTCAGATCTGGTCTTTTTGGCCAACTCTGTGAAGTTGTCAGGACCCAGCAGTGAGCCACTACCTGCTTTCTCAGAAAAGGCCCCTCTTCAGAGTTCTCCTGGCCTTTGGCCATACTTACTTCAGTATTCACCAAGAAAGACAGAATCTGTCCTTAGTAAATCGAAACAAGTGAGACCACTGGGACTGGAACTGGGACTGCCTCTGGGTGCCTGGCTTCCTGGATCCCAAATTCAGAGAGTTCCATCACCAAGGAAATTAGGTGAGGTCACTTTCTTCAGGAACTGAGTGAGATCACTGCCATGGCAACCATTTTGTCCTAACAGTTACTTCCAAGGGTCAAATGAGATGGAGGCTGCCCCTATTTCCTGTGACAATTTCACAAGATAGAATGTTATATCAACCAAAGGCACCTGGGAACAGCTCTCCACACAGGCCTGCTTTGGTACATCTTCTCTACATTAAGAAGACAGAGGCTGATTCTGACACATCCCTTCATCCTGACCAGGTTTCTTGCCATGGTAGATGACTTTTCCTCTCTTTGGTCCTTCATAGTTTCCTACATCTTCTTCAGGGATCAAATCTGCCTGGACCTTTGAGCTTCTTAGCAGGTGAAAGATTCCCTACATTACTGTATTGTAATATCAACTCTGTGCCTGCTCTTCTGTAAAGTTAGATTTAGAGAAGAGTGTATGGTTAGGGTTAATAACAGGTTCAATTTGGGTTGGGAATCATTCTGCTGGATGAATAATGGTATTGGGATCCTGTGATATTTATAAAAATATATAGGTGAAATATAAGTATGAAAACAGAATTCTAGGTAAGATATATAGCCCAGAAGGGGATTGGGAACTGGAATGGGATACTTAGCTTTGAACTATGTTCTGCAAAGATGTCTCAGAAAAATCAATATACAATGGCAAAGGACCTTGTACCTTGGTTGATTGAATGTCTAAGAGAACATCCAGTCAAAAAGGGATAGTCGGTAGGATTTGGAAGATAGTGTAGGTTTAGATAGAAAAGTGAGTATAGGATTTGTACCAAAAGTTCTTTAGCAATAGGGTTTTGGTTAGAGAGTGAATGTAAATGTCAGCACATGTGAAGAGTCAGTCACAGTGATGAACTGGGAAAAATATGTAGGAAAGCAGATATCAATAGAAACATTAGGAAATCAGGCAAAGTATAAAGTGAGTGATAGGATTAGACATTTTCAACAGGCTTGAGATTGAATATGTAATCTTAGGATGAAACAAATATGTAGTCACCAATAGAATAGATATTTGAGAGCATTAGGCAACCTGAACATGGATATTTTAGTAACCCAAGCTCACTTCCTATTTAGGATTTGGTACAATCATAAGTGTGACATTTGCTTTTTGTGTCCAGAATATTACCCTGATAAAATGTATATGTAGATCAGGTGACATGAGTATTTCTTTGACCATTTCTGGGTGCAATATTTGGAAGACATATAAATTAGTATTGGGGGTACAAATAGGTGCACCATGTGTCTATGAATATAGAGATAATGCATGAATAGACCATATTGTGAATAAATAATATAACTGGTTTCAACTTTAAATAATGGATTGAAGTGATATCTGAAAATATACAGGAAATTTTATATTGATATACATACATTCATTCAAACCAGTTATACATCTATTGGTAATATTAGGGTTATGGTTTATCATGAAGAGTGTGTGAGTTTTACTTCAAAATTGATTATGGAAATCAAAAATAATGTGTTTGGAAAGAAGTCTCATGAAAATACCAGTCAAGACACCTGGAAGAATACATGTGTTGTGAAGCAGGAATTGATTGAAAGTGAAACAAATGCCCATAAATTTGTGAATTTGTGGATGAAATATATATCCAATGATGTCCATAATATGAAGAAATATTAATGTTCCAGTGTTGAATAAAAATGAACGTCAAGATACAAATCTTGTTCCATTGGAATCTACTTGAATTGATGTTAAACTGGGTCAGTTACTGTAGAAATATTAGTTTTTGTACGCACCATTCATTCAACTTAGTGTTCAGTACTAGGATACAAATATGTTTTTCAGGTGGATGAATATTTCTCAGAATAACCTTGGGAAAATTTGATTATAAATCCAAGACCATGAACATGAATGAATTTAGGGAGTGTATATAAGAAACCTATATTTCATATTTTGAAAAATCTGGAGAGTATATATATATATATATATATATATATATATATATATACACACACACTTATATATATATATATTTATATATATATATACACACACACACACACACACACACACACACACACACATGTATATACACAAAAGCACAGAGATATTTAAAAAGTAGCAATATATATGCTATTCGAAATTCACTATTAAATATATATCATCTACAGATGAAAAAATATATATTTTACTGATCACGGATTTATGTATAATGTTGTTCTACCAGGGAGCTCAACCATAGTTTGAATTTTCAGTTTCAACAGCATTTAAGAGGAGTGATCTTTTTTCACCATTTGTATCTGCCAAGTCAGCCACCTCACAAAAATGTACCTGTGATACCAGGTAGGATTCTATAAGTGCATATAAAAATACATGGGTGAATAGGATATTAAGAAAGGGAGACAGGAATTCAATTCACATATTTGTTAATTTTAAAAACACATGGAGAACAATTTCAATTAAAAATTGACTAGATTTATAACACCTATCGTTTATCATGCAAATGGCAAGTCCAACAATACACCATGCCTGCTCTGAACGGCTTGTATTTATATTCTGTTTGCGTTATTTTTCTCCATCATATTAGGATTAGTAGTCAGAGTCGAGTAGGGTATGTGAATATTTCTGAGAATAATCTTGTGAAAAGATGATTATAAATGCACATACATGAATATGAAAAATTTAGGAAGTGAAAAATAAGACACATATATTTTATATTTTGAAAAATCTGGAGAGTGTATATATATATTTGTATATATGTAAATATATACACACACACACACACACACACACACAAACTCACAGACATTAAAAAGTAGCACTATATGCCAATTGAAAATCACCATGAATTATATATCATCCACAGATCTAAATAAATTCATTTTACTGAACATGGATTTATGTATAATGTTGTTCAACTAGGAAGCTCACCCATAGAATGAATTTTCACTTCTAACAGCGTTTAGGAGGAGTGATCCCTTGTCACAATTTGTATCTGCCAATTCAGACACCACACAAGAATGTACATGTGGTAACAGGTAGGAATATAAATGCGCATATAAAAATACAGGTGCTGAATAGGCTTCAGAGTATGGGAGACAGGAATTCACATATTTCTTAACTTTAAAAACATGTGGAGAACTATTTCAAAAAAATTAACTAGATTTCTAACTCTTACCCTATATAATGCCAAAGGCAAGTCCAACTGTACACCATGCCTCCTCTGAACTGCTTGTAGGTCTATTCTTTTTGGGTTATTTTTCTCCAACATATTAGGATTACTCGTCAGAGTCTAGTAGGGTATGTGTTAATGTCAGGGATTCAGTATTTCGAATGGAAAATTGGAAAGTCAATCCAATGTGTATGCAAATATGTGCTACACAAAAATCTTCCCACTCTCATCCAGAAAAAATGCCTTGACAGTATCTTCGCCCCAAGTAAGACACAATTAGTTGAGAAGACTTAGAAAATCTGTGAATACATATCTGGAATGGAAAATGATCAGGAATTCACGACCATGGAGGTGGTAGAGGAGTTTCCAAAAGTAAGGGACAGGGTAAACACTCCACAATCATGGAGCTCGGCTGGCCTAAAGACTTCTTGAGAAACTGCCTATGAGTTTGGGCACTTGAAATATTTGTTGTTCTCAGAAGCTTTATCTTCCTTTCTAGTGAGACGATCAAAGCTGGGTCAGCATTTATGTGACCTGCAAGACATAGATTGTAATATTCCAATGAACATGAGGGAGCAGTGCTGAATTCTCTCTTTATAGGTTTACTGTGGACACTGGGGGCTAAGTGTCTCCCCGTGTGGACTTTCTAGTCATTTGATCCTCCTCCACAATTCATGGTGTTTCTTGCTACTGCACTTGGAGTTTGGTATTTACTTCACGAAATACATGGAGTTCAAATGGAACACAGTGCTGGAGGGAGTTCTGTCACGTGTGGTGGGTCAGGGTCTGCAGGAGAATGCCCCAACCAGACTTCTATCCCACATAATTTGCCCCATTGAACATAGCAACCTGATTCTGAACATTGCCTTGAAATCTCTTCACATGACAAGATGCCTAAACATAGAAAGTTCTGCTGGCTGAACCATGTCACTCAAAAGCCATTTGGAATCCAATGGCAGATCCTCATGGCTCTACCACAGATGTTTTATCACATATATGCCCACCACTGGTCTAGGCCCACTACTCAGCAGGATCCAACTTACAGGCATCTATGTTCTACACCATTTTCAGGAAACCCAATGAATCAAGACACTCTCTGGTATACTGATGAGCAGCATAAGGACATCCAAAGGTTCTCCAGTGCCACCTGGTCATTGGAATTTCAAAAAATCGCATGGTATTATATAGCCAGTTTTCAAGGATGAAGTTGGAGGCTCTGTGGGTTTCAATTCATTTAGGAACCATTAAATTGTGAGGAAGCTCATTTCAATGAAAGTTCTGGAGAAATCTCACAGGCAAAGCTTCCCAAAGAGTGGCCAAAAGGTCCCATGAAGCCAGGCCCATTGAGGTCTACATTGTGAGGTCCATGTGTGTTTTGACTCTCAACTATGGTTATCAAGTCTTTAAGAATAAAATCATGTGATATCCTCGCTACGATTCCCAGTGTTCTGTGGAAAGCCATCCTGGGCCTAGATATCAGGTTCCAAGGGCGACTCTCATGTGTGGCCTCCTAAAATCCCAACACATTTTATGGCAATACTTCTCTGAGACCAGTTCCAGCACTCAGTCTCTAAGGGAAATCAGACCAGAGCTCAAGCCCAGGTGGATCCCATCATCTCTTCCAACCACCACACAAATGACCACAATTAAAACCAAAACATTCCCACATGGCCCTCGTCTTCTTCCATATAGACACTCATCATAATCTCTGGCTGGAGGATTCAATTAGGGGCACAGCCCAACACAGGATCCAAAATATGCTTCCTTGCCCCTCATTTTCCTAAAGTCAGGGTGGCCTTGACAAACTTCCTGTGAACCAGGAGTGATCAAATAGGCCTGCCGTTAATACTGATCTACTTCTGCACTTTGAGGCCTACTGTCTGTGGGGATTAGATTCTTTATGTGAATTGAAGTCAAGGGAAAACCCAAGCTCCTATGTGCGAGCCTCTGCAGGGCTTTGAAGAACTCATTTCACCCAAAGGATCCAGATTCTCACTTGATGGAGGTCAGGAACCTTACAGAGGAAGGCAAGAGACTTTATCCACAATAACTGCCCTTTTGGCCATTTTGGGTTTGGATGAAAACATGGGATCAATTTTTAGATCCATCAGGTGCTGAGAATCTAAGCCACAGTCTCAAACAGGGCCAAGAGGCTGCTTCAGACACATCCCTTTCCAAAGCATTCAACCAAAGAGCCTCAGGTGATGCACATTGATTTTCATTTTAAAACTGTTTTCTTCAGGCTTCCCAAAATGTTGGCCTCAGGCAAACAGATTAATAACATTAAGGGCAAAAGAACAATATGTAAGCACAAGGCCCAAAGCAGGGATTCTCCACTGAGACTTTCCTGGTCACACTTATATCTGAGTTTTCTGAGATGCTCGCCATTCCCTTCAGCTATCCAGTACATGGCCAGGTCACAGAGCTTGGAGGTGGTACATATCTTGGACACAAAACCATGAGACTATTCTGGAGAGTGTCCAGATTTCATGATGCAAAAAGGAACATATTAACATAGCAGGTGTTGCCCATTGATAAGGCAAACCGCAGTCCATTCATAAATTGGGCAGGATGAATGCTGGTAAGCTTTCTACTAGACAGGACACATCCATTGATTTATTCTCTTTTCTAGTGTCTACAACCACGAACACAGTGGGATACACAGACATAGAAACACTCACATTGTCAAAGGACTTACTAGAATCAGTTCACTCCAAACCAAACAAACCGCTTTTCCTACCTATTCTCAGAACATGAGACAAAACCTCAAACCCACACCCACACCCACAAACGCACCTCTTTCCCCCAAGTAGGTCTGTGACAATAAGAAGTGTCCTGTGACTGGTGGGCCATACTATGTTTCCCCGAAATGGCCTGTCCTGTCTCACATCTGGTCTACTTGGCCAACTCTGTGAAGTTTTCAGGAACCAGCACTGAGCCACTACCTGCTTTCTCAGGAAAGGCCTCTCTTCAGAGCTATCCTGGCATTTGACCATCCTCACATCTGTAGGTACCAAGAAAGACTGACTCTGTCCTTGGTAAATCCAAACAAGTGAGACCATTGGGACTAGGACTGGGACTGACTCTGGGTGCCTGACTTTCAGGATCTCAAGTTCAGAGAGTTCCATAACCAAGGAAGTGAGGCGATGTCACTTCTGTCAGTAACTGAATGAGGTCACTGCCTTGGCAATCACTTTGTCATAACAGATGCTTCCAAGGGTCCCATGAAATGGAGGCTGCTCCTACTTCCTTTGACACTTTCACAAGATAGAATGGTATATTAACAATAGGCACCCAGGAACAGCTCTCCACACAGGCTTGGTTTGGTCCATGTTCTCTACATTAAGAAGACAGAGGCTGATTCAGACACAACCTTTCATCCTAACCAGGTTGCTTGCCATGGAAGATGACTTTTGCTCTCTCAGTTCCTTCATAGCTGCCTACATCTTCTCCAGGGATGATTTCTGCATTGACCTTTGAGGTTCTCAGCAGGTGGAAGATCCCCTACATTCCTGTATTGTAACACCAACTCTGTCCCTGCTCATCTGTAAAGTTAGATTGAGGGAACAGTGTATGGTTTGGGTTAAAAATATGTTTGATTTGGATTAGGAATCATTCTGCTGGATGAATAATGGTATTGGAAACCTGTGATATTTATAAGAATATAGAGGTGAAATATATGTTTGAAAACAAAAATCAAAGTAATATTTGAAGCCAGAAGGGCATTGGGCCCTCAATTGTTATACTTAGCGTTGAATTATGTTGTGCACAGATATCTCATATAAATCGATATTAAATTGCATAGGACCTTGTACCTTTGATGATTGAATGTTGAAGAGAACATCCACTCAAACAAGGGTAGCCCGTAGGATCAGGAAAATAGTCGGTAGTTTTAGGAAGAAGAGTGAGCGTAGGATTTTGACCAAAAGTTCTTTAGCAGTAGGGTTTCGTATAGATAGTGAATGTAAATGTCACACATGTGAAGAGTCAGTCCAAATGATGAACTGGCGAAAATATGTAGGAAAGCAGATATCAATAGAGACATTAGGAAATCAGGCAAAGTATAAAGTGAGTGATAGGATTAGAAATTTTCAACAGGGTTGAGTTTGAATATATAATCTTAGGAAGAAACAAATAGGTAGTCACCAATAGGGTTGACATTTGAGAGCATTAGGCAACTTGGACATGGATGTTTTTACTAATGCAAGTTCACTCTCCATTTAGAATATGTTACAACCATAAGTGTGAACTTTGCATTTTATGTCCAGAATATTTCGGTGATAAAATGTATATGTAGAGCAAGTGACATGAGTATTTCTTCCACCATTTCTGGGAGCAATATTTTGAAGACAAACATAATAGTATTAAATAGGTGTACCCCGTGTCTATGAATATAGAGATATTGCATGAATAGACTATACTGTCAATAAATAATATAACTGGTTCCACTTTATATAATAGATTGAATTGTTATCTGAAAATGTATAAGAAATCTTATATTGATATACAATCATTCATTCCAACCAGTAATACAACTAATGGTAATATTAAGGATATGGTTTATCAGGAAGGGTGTGTGAGTTTTGCTTCAAAAGTGATTATGAAAAACGAAAATAATGTGTTTGGAAAGAAGTCTCATGAAGAGACCAGTAAAGAAACATGGAGGAATATATGTGTTCTGAAGTAGAAACTGATTAAAAGTGAAACAAATACCCATAAATTTTCAAAATTGTGTATGAAATATATATCCTATAATTTGAATAAACTAAAAGAATATTAATGTTCCAGTGTTGAATAAAAAATGAACGTCAAAATATACATCATGTCCCATAGGAATCTTCTTGCACTGATGTTAAACTGGGTCAGTTACTGTAGAAATATTAGGATTTGAATGCACCATTCACTGAAGTTAGTTTCAGTACTAGGACACAAATATGTATTTCAGGTTGATGAATATTTCTGAAAATAATGTTGTGAAAAGTTGATTGTATATCCACATACATGAATAAAAATGAATTTAGGGAGAGTATATAAGACACATATATTTCATTTTTTGAAAAATCATGAGAGTGTGTACACACACACACACAGAAATTAAAATTAGAAATATATACCAATTGAAATTCACCATGAAATACATATAATTCACAAATCCAAAAAATATTTAAATATTCATTTAACTGAATTTGGATTTATGTATAATTTTGTTTAACTAGGAAGCTCACACATAGGTTGATTTTTCAGTTCCTACGGCATTTAGGAGGAGTGAACTCTTCTCACAATTTGTATCTGCCAATTCAGGCACCTCTCAAGAATATACATGAGATACCAGGTAGGATTCTATATGTGCATATAAAAATACATGTGCTGAATAGGCTACAGAGATAGGGAGACAGGAATTCACATATTCGTTATCTTTAAAAACACAGGGAAAACTATTTCAACAAAAAATTGACTAGATTTTTAACTCCTACCCTATATATTTCAAAAGGGAAGTACAATTATACAACATGCCTCCTCTGAACTGCTTTAATTTCTATTCTGTTTGGGTAATTTTCCTCCATCATATTAGGATTAGTAGTCAGAGTCTAATAGTGTAGGGTTTAGTGTCAGGGATTTAGTATTTCAGTTGGAAAATTGGAAAATAATTCCAATGTGTTTGTAAATATGTGCTACACCAAATTATTCCCACTCTCATCCAGAGCAATGCCTTGACTTTACCGTCGCCGCAAGTAAGACACAATTAGAGGAAAAGAGTTAGAAAATCTGTTAATACATATCCGGAAAGCAAAATGCTCAGATATTCACAACCTTGGAGGTGGTAGAGGAGTTTGCAAAAGTAAGGGACAGGGTATACTCTCCACAAACATGGAGCTCTGATGGCCTAAAGACTTCTTGAGAAACTGCCTCTGGGGTTGGGCACTTGAAATAAATGATGTTGTCAGGAGCTTTAGCTTTTTTTCTAGTGAGACCATCAAAGCTGGGTCTGCATCTATGTGACCTGGAGGACATGGTTTCTGATTTTCCAATGAACGTGAGGCAGCAGTGCTGAATTCTCTCTTTTTAAGTAAACTGGCCACTGTGGGTTAAGTGTCTACCCGTGTGGACTGTGAAGCCATTTGGACATCCTCCACTTTTCCTGGTATTTCTTGCTGCTGAACTGGGAGTTTGGTATTTGCTTCACGAAATACAAGGAGTTCAACTGTGACACAGTGCTGGAGGGAGTTCTATCACGTGTGGTGAGTCAGGATATGCATGAGCATGCACGAAACCGGCCTCTAAACCACATAACTTGCCCCCTTCACCATAGCAACCTGATTCTGTAAATTACCCTGAAACCTCTCCATATAACAAGATGCATTTACTTATAATGGTCTCCTGGCTGCACCATGTCCGTCTCATGAAATTTGGAATCCAATGGCAGATCCACATGGCCCTACCACAGATGTTTTATCACACACAAGCCCATTGCTGCTCTAGTCCCTCTACTCAGCAGGCTCCAACTTACTGGCATCTCTGTTCTACACAATTTTCATGAAACCCAATCAATTAAGGCAGTGTCTGGTACACTCATGATCAGAAATAGGACTTCCAAATGTTCTGCATGGCACCTGTTCATGGGAATTTCAAAAATTTAATGGTATTTATCTAGCCATTTATCAAGGATGAAGTTGGAATCACAGTGGATTTCAATTCATTCAGGAACCATTAAATGGTGAGTATGATCACTTCAATGAAAACTCTGGAGAACTCTCACAGGCAAGGCTTCCCAAAGAGTGTCCAAAACGTCACATGAAACAATGCTCATTGAGGTCTACAATTGAGGTCCTTGAGTGTTTTGATCTCAACTATGGCTGCCAAGTCTTTCAGAATTAAATATTTTGGTATCTACACTGAGATTCCCAGTGCTCTGTGGAAAGCCAACCTGGGCCTACATCTCAGTTTCCAAGGGTGACTCTCATGCATGGCCTCCTAAAATCCCAACACAATTCATTACAATACTTCACTAAGGTCAGTTCCAGGACTCAGTGTCAAAGGGGAATCACACCAGAGTACAAGCCCAGGAGGACCCAGTCATCCCTTTCAACCAACACACAAATGACCACAATCAAAAGCAAAACACTCCCACATGGCCCTCATCTTCTTCTATATAGACACTCATCATAACCTCTGGCTGGAGGTTTCCATGAGGGTTGCAGCAAAAGAGAGTGTCCAAAATAAGCTGCCTTGCCCCTCATTTGCATGAAGTCAGGGTGGCCTAAACACCCTACCTGTGAACCAGGAGTTATCAAATAATCCTGCCCTTAATACTGCTCTGTTTCTGCAATTTGAGGAATACTGACTGTGAGGTATGGATTTTTTATGTGATTTGGAGTCATGAGAACACAAGAACCTCTGCAGGGCTTTGATGAACTAATTTGACATAAAGAATCCCTATTCTCAATTGATGGAGTTACGGAAGCTAAAAGAGGAAGGCGAGAGACTTCATCCACAATAACTGATATTTTTGCCATTTTGGTTTTGGATGCACACATGGGATTTTTCTTTAGATCCATCAGGTGCTGAGAATCAAAGCCATAGCCTCACACAGGGCCAAGAGGCTGATTCAGACACATTCCTTTCCAAAGCAATTAAGCAAAGAGCCACAGGTGATGCCCATTCATTTCCATTTGAAAACTGTTTTCTTAGGGCTTCACAAAGGGGTGGCCTGAGGCAAAGGCCTTCCTGACATTCAGAGCAACAGAACAATTGGTAAGGGAAAGGGCCACAACAGGGTTTCTCCACTGAGACTCTCCTGGTCAAACTGATATGTGGGTTTTCTGAGATGCTCGCCATTCTCTTCAGCTATCAAGTACATGGCCATGTTACAGAGCTTCGAGGTGGTACATATCTTGGACACAAAACCATGAGCCTATTCTGGAGAGTGGCCAGAATTCAGGAAGAAAACAGGAATTTAGGAAGGTTTTAGGTGTTTCCCATCCATAAGTCAAGACACAGTCCATTCATAAACTGGGGAAGATTAATCCTGGGAAGCTTTCCACTAGACAGGACACATCCATTGATGCATTCTCTTTTCTGCTGTCTACAACCACGGACACAGTGGTATACACAGATATAGAAACACTCGCCTTGTCAAAAAACATACTAGAAACTCTCCACTCCATAACAAACAAATCGCCTTTCCTACCTATTCTTAGAACATGAAGCAAAACCACAAACTCAAACCCACACCCACAAAGGCATCTCGTTCTCTGAAGTAGGTCTGTGACTATCCGGAGTGTCCTCTGGCAGGTGGGCTATTCTATATACCAGCGAAGTTTTCTGTCCTGTCTCAGACCTGGTCTCCTTGTCCAAATATATGAAGTTGTCAGGAGCCACCGGTGAAACACTTTGTGCTTTCTCGGGAAACTCCCCTCTTCAGAGCATTTGGCCATCTTCACATTAGTAGGTACCAAGAAAGACTGACACTGTCCTTCATAAATCCAAACAAGTGAGCACACTGGGATTGAGACTTGGACTGGCTCTGTGTGCCTGGTTTCCTGGATCCCAAATTGAGAGAGTTCCATCACCAAGGAAGTGAGGAAGGTCACTTCTTTCAAGAATTGAATGAGGTCACTGCCTTGGCACCCACTTTGTCCTAACAGTTGCTTCCAAGGGTCCCATGAGATGGAGGGAGACCCTACTTCCTGTGACAGTGTCACAAGTTAGAATGGTATATCAACCATAGGGAACCAGGAACAGCTCTCCACACAGTCCTGGTTTGGTCCATCTTCTCCACATTAAGAAAAGAGAGGCTGATTCAAACACATCCCTTCATCTTGACCAGGTTGTTTGCCATGGAAGATGACTTTTGCTCTCTCAGGTTCTACATAGCTGCCTACAACTTCTCCAGGGATCATTTCTGCATAGACCTTTGAGTTTCTCAGCAGGTGGAAGATCCCCTAACTTCCAGTATTGTAAGACCAACTCTGTGCCTGCTCTTCTGTAAAGGTAGATTGAGGGAACAGTGTATGGTTAGGGTTAATAACAGGATCAATTTGGGTGAGGAATCATTCTGCAGGATGAATAATGGTATTGGGAACCTGTGATATTTACAAGAATATATAGGTGAAATATAGGTACAAAAACAGAAATCTAGGTTAGATTTGAAGCGCAGAAGGGCATTGGTCCTTTCATTGGGACACTTAGCTTTGAATTATGTTCTGCACAGTTGTCTCAGATAAATCAATATTCAGTGGTATCGGACCTTGTACCTTGGATGATTGAATTTCGAAGAGAACATCCAGTCAAAAAGGGATAGTCTGTAGGATTAGGAAGACCGTTGGTGAGTTTAGAAAAAAAAGTGACTATAGGATTTGGACCAAAAGATCTTTAGCAACAGGGTTTCGGGTAGAGAGTGAATGTAAAGGTCAGCACATGTTAAGAGTCAGTCACAATGATGAACTTGAGAAAATATGTAAGGAAGCAGATATCAATAGAGACATTATGAAATCAGGCAAATTATAAAGTGAGTGATAGGATTAGACATTTTCAACAGGATTGAGTTTGAATATATAACCTCAGGAAGAAACAAATATTTATTCCCCCACAAGATTGGCAATTGGGAGCTTTAGGCAACCTGGACATGAATGTTTTTAGTAATCCATGTTCACTTTCCATTCAGGCTTTGTTACAATCCTAAGTGTGATCTTTGCATTTTGTGACCAGTATATTACTGTGATAAAATGTATATGTAGATCAGGTGACATGAGTTTTTCTTCCACCATTTATTGGAGCAATATTTTGAAGATGTATAAATTAGTATTTTGGGTTAAAATAAATCTACCCTGTGTCTATGAATATGAGATAATGCATGAATAGACCATACTGTGAATAAATCTTATAACTCGTTCCAACATTAAATTACAGTTTGAATTGATATCTGAAAATATTCAGGAAATCTTATATTGATATGCATACATCAATTCCAACCAGTTATACATCTAATGGTAATATTAGGGTTATGGTTTATCATGAAGGGTGTGTGAGTTTTGCTTCAGAATTGATTATGGAATTGAAAATAATGTTTTTGGAAATAAGTCTCACGAAAATACCAGTCAAGAAAATGGAGGAATACATGTGTTCTGAAGCAGGAAGTGGTTGAAAGTGAAACAAATGCCTAGAAATTTGTGAACTAGTGGATGAAATATATATCCAATGATGTGCATAAACTGAAGAAATAGTAATGTACCAGTGTTGAATAAAAACGAATGTCAAAATACACATCATGTGCCATAGGAGTCTACTTGCATTGATGTTAAACTGGGTCAGTTACTATAGAAATATTAGGATTTGTATGCACCTTTCACTGAACTTAGTTGTCAGTACTAGTAAACAAATATGTATTTCAGGTGGATGAATATTTCTTAGAATATTCTTGTGAAAAGTTCTTTATAAATCAAAATACATGAACATGAGTGATTTAGGGAGTGTATGTAAGACACATATATTCCATATTTAGAAAAATCTGGAGCGTGTATATATAAATATATATATATATATATATATATATATATATATATATATATATATATACACACACACACACACACACACATATACAAAACACACAAACAGACATTAAAATGTAGCAATACGTATGCTAATCCTAATTCATCCTGAAATATATATCATCCACAGATGCAAAAGTATTTATTTTACTGATAATGGATTTATGTATAATGTTGTTCTACTAGGAAGCTCACCCATAGGTTGAATTTTCAGTTCCAACAGTGGTTAGGAGGAGTGATCTCTTATCACAATTTGTATCTGCCAAGTCAGACAACACTCAAAAATTTACCTGTGATACCAGGTAGAATTCTATATGTGCATATAAATATTCATGTTCTCAATAGGCTATAGAGAAAGGGAGACAGGATTTCACATATTCGTTAACTTTAAAAACACCCGGAGAACTAATTAAACCAAAAATTCACTAGATTTATAACACCTACCCTTTGTCATGCAAAAGGCAAGTCCAAATATACACCATGCCTCCACTGAACTGCTTTTATTTGTATTCTCTTTGGGTTATTTTTCTCCATCATATTAAGATTAGTAGTCAGAGTCTAGTAGGGTATGTGTTAGTGTCATGGTTTCAGTATTTTGATTGGAAAATAGGAAAATTGCCTCAGTCTGGCTGGGCACAAATCACGAAACACTGAAGCAGGAACAATCTTTATTTTTGAACTGCAAGAAAATACCTCACACACGCTCCTGGGGAATTCTCTTGATGCCAAGCGGCTTGTCCAGGAAAACCCCTAGCCGAAAATTCTTTTCCCGGCAATCCCTCCTCCTGCACTTCCCCAACCAGTGGGAACTCTGGGGGAATCCCCGGAAATCCCTAATGGCCCTTAAATCTTGCAATAATCTCCATTTACCAGATTTCTTTTTAATAACAAAAATGGGAGAATTATAGGGAGATGCAGAAAGTTTTATATGTTCCTCCGCTAATTGTTTTTTGACTAGGTCATGGGCTGCTTGTATCTTTTCTTTAGTCAGGGGCCACTGAGGAACCCATACTGGTCTATCTGATTTCCAAGTAATTTTTATTGCCTCAGTGACCCCTTCTGAAAACCCAGTCCATGTCTATTTATTCCTTGATCTATTTGAATTGGTGCTGCTATACCTTGTTCTCCTAATCTTTTTTTCTTTCCTGAAACCTTGTCTAGCCCTAATAGTGGGCACATTTGGATTGATATTATTTGTTACTGTCAAAACTAATTTATCTAGGAATCTTGTCCCCATAAATTTATAGGAAGATGATCCAATACATATGGCTTTATAGTTCCTTTACATCCTTCAGGATCATTCCAATCTAATACCATTGCACTTCTATGGGGATTAGTTGCCACTCCTAGGCCTCAAAGCGTTTGAGGGGCTTCTTGTAACGGCCAATGTTTTGGCCATTCTTGACGAGATATGATGCTAAGGTCTGCACCTGTATCCAGTAGCCCATTAAATTCATGTCCTTGAATACTTAATTTTATCATTGGGCAAGAACCTGACTTCAAAGACAGCATAGCCCAATCTACATCTGTGGAGTCTATTCCCCTGGAACCTCTTTCTATACTACTACTGGAAAATTTATCATGTAGGTTGGTATTATTAATAGCTCTGCTATTCTATCTCCTGGTGAAATTACTGATATACTGTTTGGAGAATTGGCTATAATTTTTATTTCACCTTCATAATAGGGATCAATTACCTCATAAGTCCTTTTAGAGTAGAAGAGCTGCATCCCAATAATAAGCCTACTGTTCCTTTTGGAAGAGGCATTTCACCTCTGTGGAAATGATTTGAACTCCCATCTCTGGAGTTAGTACTGCTCTGGCGGAGGCACAGATGTCCAACCCTGTGCTCCCTCTGGTTCGTCTGATGAGAGACCTGATGGATAATGTGTCCTGGGCACTAACCTCATGGTGTTGCTGGGTTCCTTCATGGTGTTTCTGGGTTCCTCCAGTGCCCAGTACATTTGTGTTCGTGGGCCACGGAGAATTGAGCCCCCCTGACTGTTTTTTGGCAATGGAGCCTGATGCCTTTCTTCATGATATCGTGGGTAAATTCCTGGTCCTTGTCCATTTTTTGATAATGGAGTACTCTCTATGGTGGTTTGAGAATGGCATTCATTTGCCCAATGTCTCCCTCTACGGTATCGTGGGCAAATACCCGGTATTCTATTCCTTTGATACCTAGCTTTGTCAAATCCTCCTCTTATGGGGCAACTCCTTTTAAAATGTCCAGTTTGTTCACAATTGTAGCATTTTTTTTTTGGCCTGGCATATAAAGCCTGTTCTACTGCTGCCAAGACTTGTCTTTGTTCATTAATGTCTCTACATAATTTAACATATGTGTTTAAATCTTCATGTCTCCATGGTCTAATTACCTCTCTGCAGCAATGATTTGCTTCGTCATAAGCCAGTTGTTTTATAAATGGCATTGCTTGTTCTGTATCCCCCAAAATTCTGGAAGTTGCTTGAATAAGTCTATCTAAAAATTCAGTGTAAGGTTCATTAGTTCCTTGTATTACCTTAGATAACTGACCTTGCAAATCTCCATGCCCCTGTAAAGTTTTTCATGCCCTAACCGCATCTACAGCAATTTGTGCGTATACGCCAGGATCATATTCAATTTGTTGCTGTTGACCCTCGTAAGGTCTTTCTCCTAACAACATATCTAGATTTCTTTGAGGGTAACCGGCTGCTGCACTTTGCCTAGCTGTCACCCTGCAAAATTCCTCATGGGCAACCTTCCATAACAAATATTGTCCTCCATTTAGCTCAGATTTACACATACTAGCCCAATCTGCTGGTGTCATGTCCAAATTGGTAATGGATTTGACCATGCTTTCAGTGAAGGGTGCTTGTGGACCATAGGGTGTTAAAGCCTCCTTTAACTGCTTCACTGTTTTGAAATATAAAGCACGGGGAATTCGCTGCCCTCCTGCCTGCTCAAGTACAGGGCATGCTAATCTTTGAGGTCCTGTCTCAGGATCCCATCTATCAACTACAGGGGTTGATGGCCACTCAGCTATATCCATAGGTGGAGCTTTTGGTTGAATTACGCCCTCTAGTGATAGAACGGTGTTAGTGGCAGCCTCCTATTGTAGCTTTTTCCCTAATAGCTGTTTCTCCTCTAAGCTTTCTTCCTTTAAATTTTCTCCCGATGTCTGACTAGCTTGAGAGACCTTCTCTTTTGCTTGATCTAAAATGTCTTTCTCCATCATCTGAACTTCTAACAATTTACTTAACACTCTTTCAGTTTGTTTTTTACTAATTTCAAATCTGTTTTAAAGATAACGCAACCCAATTAGATAACACAAAACAAAACCGAAACAAAATGAAACAAAAACGGAACAAACATCGTTGAATCAATTTTCCTATTTTCTTGACATGAGCATTTGTGGTCTATTTCTATCTCTTCCTTAGTGGCGAACAACTTCAAACCTTGAGACAACCATTTTTCCCAGTCTGCCTGAGAATATTCTAGGGATAGGCAGATTGAAACAAACACAAAACAAATCAAAACAAGAACACATTGTTTATTAAAATGGTCACCCATTCTCTCGCCTTCCCTTAGGGGCAAGAAGTTTCACTTACCCCGAAGCTTCAGACATTCCCCACACGGGCCACCAATTGCTACAGTCTGGCTGGGCACAAATCACCAGCCACTGAAGCAGGAACAAACTTTATTTTTGAACTGCAAAGAAAAAACCTCACTCACGCTCCTAGGAAATTCTCTAAATGCCAAGGGCTTGTCCAGGAAAACCCCAGCAGGAAATACCACTCCCGGCAATCCCTCCTCCTGCACTTCCCCAACCAATGGGAACTCACGGGGAATCCCCAGAAATACCTTTGAGAACTCCAAAACAGTGTGATAACTCAAAAGTAGTGGTAGAGGCGGATAGTAATGCCTCGCCTGTCAATCAATACTGTTGGCAAAATGCCACGAGCCATAGAGACTTATGCGAGGATCTCAGCAGAAAATGAATCCAATGTGTATTCAAATATGTGCTACACAAAAATCTTCCCACTATCATCCAGAACAATGCCTTGACATTACCTTCACCCAAAGTAAGACACAATGAGAGGAGAAGAGTTAGAAAATATGTGAATACATATCTGGAATGGAACATGCTCAGGAGTTCACAACCGTGGAGGTGGTAGAGGAGTTTCCAAAAGTAAGGGACAGGGTTAACACTCCACAAACATGGTGCTCTGCTGCCCTAAACTTCTTGAGAAATTGCCTCTGAGTTTGGACCCTTGAAATATATGTTGTTTAGAGGAGATTAAGCTTCCTTTGTAGTGAGACCATCAAAGTTGGGTCTGCATCTATGTGACCTGGAGGACATGGTTTCTCATTTTCCAATGAACATGATGCACCAGTGCTGAATTCTCTCTTTGTAGGTAAACCGTGGCCACTGGTGGCTAAGTGACTCCCCGTGTGGACTGTGAAGCCATTTGGTCATCCTCCACTTTTTGTGGTGTTTCTTGCTGTGGCACTGGAAGTTTGATATTTGCTTCATGAAATACAAGGAGATCAAACGGGACAAAGTGCTAGAGTGTGTTCTGTCAGGTGTGGTGGGTCAGGGTCTACAAGAGAATGCACCAACAAATCTTCTATCACACATAGTTTGTCCCCTTAACTATAGCAACCTAATTCTTAAAATTGCCTTTAAACCTCTCCATATAACAAGATGCCTTTACATAAGGGTCTGCTGGCTACACCATATCAGTCACAAGCCATTTGAAAGCCAATGGGAAATCCACATGACCCCACCACAGATGTTTTATCACACACCTGCACCCCACTCTTCTAGGCCCACTACTCACCAGGCTCCAACTTACTGGTATCTCTGTTCTGCACAATTTTCATGAATCCCAGTCAATCAAGGCACTGTCTGTATACTCATGATCAGCAACAGGACATCCAATGTTTCTCCAGTGCCACCTGGTCATGGGAATTTCAAAGATTTCAAGGTATTTATCTTGCCACTTTTCAAGGATAAAGTTGGAGGCACTGAGGGTTTCAATTCATTCAGGAAACATTAAATTGTGAGGAAGCTCATTTCAATGAAAACTCTGGAGAACTCTCACAGGCAAGGCTTCCCCAAGAGCGGCCAAAAGGTCACATGAAGCCAGGCTCATTGATGTCTACAATGTGAGGTCCATGTGTGTTTTGCCTCTCAAATATGGCTGCCAAGGCTTTCAGAATATAATCATGTGATATCCTGGCCTAGATTCCCAGTGCTCTGTGGAAATCCACACTGCAAATAGAGCTCACTATCAAAGGGTGGCTCTCATGTGTGGCCCCCTAAAAATCCCAACACAATTCATGGCAATACTTCTCTGAGGTCAGTTCCAGAACTCATTCTCTAAGGGTAATCACACCAGAGTTCAAGAGAAGGTGGACCAAGTCATCTCTTCCAACCACCACACAAATGACCACAATTAAAACCAAAACACTCCCACATGGCCCTCATCTTCTTCCATAGAGACATCATCACCTGTGGCCGGAGGATACCATGACGTACGCAGCCCAAGACAATGTCCAAAATAAGCTCCATTGCCCCTCATTTGCCTAAAGTCATGTTGGCCTGAACACCTTTAGTGTGAACCAGGAGTGATCAAATAGGCCTACAGTTAATACTGCTCTGCTTCTCCAAATTGAGGCCTAACGACTGTGGCGATTAGATTTTTTATGTAAACTGGAGTCATGAAGAAACCCAAGCATCTCTGGGCTAGCCTCTGCAGGGCTTTGAAAAAGTCATTTGACCCAAAGGATCCATATTCTCACTTGACGGAGATCAGGAACCTTACAGAGGAAGGCTATTTTGGCCATTTTGGTTGTGGATGCACACATGGGATCTTTCTTTAGATCCATCAGGTGCTAAGAATCTAAGCCACAGCCCCACACATGGCCAAGAGGCTGATTCAGACACATCCATTTCCAAAGCAATTTAGCAAAGAGCCACAGGTGATGCCTATTTATTTCCATTTGAAAACTGTTTTTTTCAGGCTTCACAAGGGGTGTCCTGAGGCAAAGACCTTGCTGACATTTAGGGCAACAGAACAATAGGTAAGCAATAGGCCCAAGGCAAGGTTTCTAAACTGAGACTTTCCTGATCATACTGATATCTTAGTTTTCTGAGGTGCTCGATATTTTCTTCAGCTATCCAGAACATGGCCATGTCACACACCTTGGAGGTGGTACATATATTGGACACAAAAACATGAGCCTATTCTGGAGAGTGGCCAGAATTCAGGAAGAAAACAGGAACTTAGGAAGATAGTAGGTGTTGCCCATCGATAAGGCAACCTGCAGTCCTTCCAAAATGGGCAGGATGAATGCTGGGAAACTTTCTACTAGACAGGACACATCCATCGCTGCATTCTCTTTTCTAATGTCTACAACCGAGGACACAGTGTGATATACAGACACAGAAACACTCATCTTGTCAAAGGACTTTCTAGAAACAGTCCACTCCAAAACAAACAAACCACCTTTCCTACTTATTCTCAGAACATGAGACAAAACCACAAACTCACACCCACAATCAAAAGGCACCTGCTTACCTCAAGTAAGTCTGTGACTATCCAGAGTGTCCTCTGACTGGTGGGCCATTCTGTGTTCCCCCTAAATGGCCTATCCTGTCTCAGATCTGGTCTTCTTGTCCAAATCTGTGAACTTGTCAGGAGCCTGTGCTGACAACTACATGCTTTCGGAGGAAAGGCCCGTCTTCAGAGCTCTCCTAGCATTTGGCCATCCTCACATCAGTAGGTACCAAAAAAAAACAGACTCTCTCCTTGGTAAGTCCAAACCAGTGAGCCCACTGGGACTGGGATTCAGACTGGCTCTGTGTGCCTGGCTTCCTGGAGCCCAAGTTCAGAGAGTTCCATCACCAAAGAAGTGAGGTAGGTCAATTCCTTCAGGAACTGAATGAGGTCACTTCCTTGGCAACCACTATTTTATTAAACTTTCAATATAAGTATAAAAACAGAAATCTAGGTAAGATTTGAACCCCAGAGGGGCATTAGGCCCTTGTTTGGGATACTTAGTGATGAATTACATTCTGCAGAGATGTCCGAGATAAATCAATATACAATGGCATAGGAACTATACCTTGGATGATTGAATATAGAAGAGAACATCCCATCAAAAAGGATAGTCGGTAGGATTAGGAAGATAGTCGGTAGGTTAAGAAAAAAGAGTGAGTATAGGATTTGGACCAAAAGTTCTTTAGCTATAGGGTTTTGGGTAGAGAGTGAACATCAATATCAGCACATGTGAAGAGTCAGTCACAATGATGAACTGGGGAAAATATGTGAGAATCCAGATATCAATAGAGACATTAGGAAATCAGGCAAAGTATAAAGTGAGTGATAGGGTTAGACATTTTCAACATGGTTGAGGTTGAATATATAATCTTTGGAAGAAACAAATATGTAGTCACCAATAAGATTGACATTTGAGAGCATTAGGCAACCTGGACATGGTTGTTTTAGTAATCCATGCTCACTTTCCATTTCGCTTTGGTGAAAGGTTAATAAAATAGGTCCTTGTCACTTCCTGTTTTTCTGTATGCTTAACAAAACACTGTTGAAATCTGGAGAACTGTTTGCTAATTTTGTTCCCAGCATGTGCTTTCACCAAATGCCAAAGTGAGGATCATACTACCTCACCAGGTTGCACGCAAACTGCCCACTTGCTCTGACCCATCAATAAATTTCACTCACTGCCCTCTCCAAGGAATGTATAGAAGCTCTGATTAAGCTGTTCCCAGGGCTCTCTTTTCTATTAAGTGAGCTCTGAGCCCCAGCATTCTGGACCCCCAATAAAACCTTTGTTGTTGCTGAGTGAAAATGGTATACTGTTCTGGACTTCACTATGCTTACTTTTGCTTGCCCATGCATAAAGATAGTCAGTTGCTGTTTGCTTTTGAGTGGGTAGACCCATAAACCAGAACGTCTGGTCAACTAACTTGGACTAGACTCCCTCAGGGGTTCAAAAACTCCCCCACTCTCTTTGATGCAGCCCTCCACAGAGATCACAACAACTTCAGAATTATGCACCCCAAAGTCACCCTGCTTCAATATGTGGATGTCCTGCTACTGGCAGCCAACACCAAGGAAAACTGTGAGTCTACAACCCAAGCACTATTATCCGAGCTTGCTCACTTGGGAATAGAGCTTTTGCCAAAAAAGCCCAAATTTGAAAGCAAGAGGTAATCTTCCTGGGGTATTCTCTTAGGGGTGGTAAATGATGGCTCACTGATCCCAGAAAACAAACCATTGCGCAGATACCACCCCCATCTAACAGAAGACAACACAGAGAGTTTCATGGAACTGATGGCTTTTGGAGGTAATGGAAACCTGGGTTTGTGTTCTTAACTGCTCCTTCATACCTGCTGTTAAATGAGGATGCCCAATTCCAATGGACCCATGAGCACCAGCAAGCTTTTGATAACCTCTAAGGAAACTGACACTGAATTCCTCAACTTCTCTGAGCCCAGCCTGCAATTACAGAAAGCCCTACACTACGTTAAAAATGTACATCAACTCACTGACCTTGGTTCAAAGAAACTGCAGGCATTTTTGAAGGATCAAGGACAGAGTTTTTGACTAACCTACTCACAGTGAAAGGAAATATCTGAATGGATGACAATAGCCTGTTGGGTCTGTAAATGGGTTAATGGTTACCCTTCCAAGCTTCCTACAGGAAAGCACCTAAGAGGAATCAGACCAGGACAATTCTGGGAAGTGGACTTTACTGAAATTAAGACAGCCAGGTAAGGACTTAAATATCTCCTAGTCTTTGTAGATACATTTTCAGAATAAATTGAAGCCTTTCCCACAAAATAAATAAATAAATAAATAAATAAATAAAAAACAACGGCGCAAATGGTGGTCAAGGATATCCTGAAAGATATTTTTCCAAGATACGGCCTGCCTAATGTAATAGGGTCTGATAATGGACCGGCGTTAATGACCAAGGTAAGTCAGGGGTTAGTTAGGACCCTGGGGATTAATTGGAAATTACATTGTGATTATTGACCCCAGAGCTCAGGACATGTAAAAAAATAAATAGAACAATTGAAGAGACCTTAAAGAAATTAAGCTTACAGACTGGCATAGAAGATTGATCTATGCTCCTGCCTTATGCACTGTTTCATGCAAGAAATACTCCCTCTGTTTCTTTCTGTAACCTCACCCCCTATGAAATTCTCTATGGTGCCCCTCCTCAAGTAAGGGACCTATCCCCAGTTCTAAGACCTAACGATCCCTTCCACATCCCCTTGCTTGACAAACTAAAAGTTTGTGAAAGAACTCACTGATACCTGTTGAAACAGCTGGCCACTGCCTACCAACCTGGGAATGAGGGGACTACACATCCATATCAAGTAAGAGACTTCATCTACATAAGACGACATCAGGTGTCATCCCTGGAATCCCGCTGGAAAGACCATACCAGGTGCTACTTATAACACCTAGAGCAGTAAAAGTAGACAGAATCACTTCCTGGATCCATGCCTCAAATCTCAAGCCTGCGCCCTGTCCAGAATCTGGCTGGAAACTGGAAAAGACTGGTAACCCTTTCAAATTGTGTATTCGCCATGTGGATATGGCTATAGATTCTCCCCTTTTTCACCAGTAGTCCTAACCCTCATCAGCCTGTTCAGCAGCGATGGCTGATCACAAATCCTACTAGACAAGAAGTATGGTCTATCTTGCATACAGCCCTCTTAGGGACTTGTTGGTCATCTCTCCACCCAGATATTTGTCAATTGGCTATACGTCTTTCCTACTGGGATATCCCTGATGAAGAGGATACCACTAAAATTCCATTAAATACCTTCTGTACCTTAGATAATGGAAACAAACGTTATGGATGAAGAGACTCACGAGCCAGATGCAGGTTGGCTAGCCTAGATTACTATGCTTGCCCGGGCCACTATCAAAGCCACAAACAGCCATGGCTGTGTTGGGGAAAATCCGACTTCTTCTGTAAGTCATGGGGATGTGAGCATACAGGGGGTGCCTGGTGGAACCCAAAATGCTCATCAAATTCTGTACACAGCATTGGCCATATTACCAATTAGAGAACAAAAACCGATGGCCCCCAGAGGGGTCTCTAGATCCTCAAATTCTGAGTGAACTTTTTAACTTCTGCAATTGCTCCAAAGGGTGACTGGAGATTCCCCTACATGGAGGCCTTTTCTCTCCTTCACTCACATCCTGAACTATGCTTCTCCAATACATCCTCACCCTCAGCCTTCTGCTCCAGACTCTCTGCTGTCACTCCCACCTCAGCAACCTGATTTCTCCCCTCCAATTACTAGATCAAAAACCAAAACCTCCGCCAGTTCTCAGACCATTGCCCCCGTGCTGAGGTAGCAGGTACTCAGGCACCCCTCTACCCACTCATTCCTCTCTTTTCATGTCAGTGCCTGCAACGGGTCCCACAAGGTCCTCTTACCAGCTAACCCTAAGCTCAAACCAGCTGAGGAGAACCCTCAGACCCCTATCCAAGATGTAATGAAAATGACCTTTAAAGTTGCTTTGTCATCACTGAAAACAGGTTAATAAGAATTTAAAGTCCCTCACAGGCTTTTTGGGATACTCACTCCCGTCTTCCCCTCTGCTCTATCTGTTCTACTGTTGAGTTTTTTTTTGCTAGGAAAATCCCAAACCCGTTTCCTATTATTCTTTCACATCTCTCTTTCCTCATACTCAGATCCATGGAGCTGCTCTCACCCCCTGCCTTCCCCGTCTTCCCACTCTGTACCAGGCCCACAGAAAAGTCTTAACTGACCTTCTCCAGAGGTCTTCACCATGGCTGACTTTAGGACTTTCAGAAAAAGAGTACCTATAAAAAAGTTCAATGTCGGTAAACTTCCTGTTTTCGTGTTGCCTGTTCTCCTTGGGCACTGGCTGGAAAAATTAGCACTCCTAAGCTAGACACACCCTTACTAGTTTTTCACAAAATATGTGAACAAGGCCCCAGGCCTTGAGCTGGGGCTTCACAGAGATGGCTACATTTCTAAGATAAAGAATTTACCAACTGGGCTCCATGGTAACAGCTGGCAGGGAGAAAAAAGAGATGAAAAAAGCTATCCCCCACCCAGGTGTCCTCAAAAATGTAACTTGCCCAGAACAGAGGCAGAAAACAAAAACAAAAACAAAAACTGCTTTATGTGAACTTCTGCAGACTGTTAACTTCTTAGCCCCATCCCTTTCATTATGGGTACAAAATTCTGAAACTACATAAACTTGGGGATCAAGGGATTAATTGATTACAACATAAGCAATGCCTTCTAAATCAGGTTGCAACTAAATAGGACTGTTTCCCTGTCTTCCATTCTATCTTAGGTGCCTTGCCTGGTCCATACCTACAACAGTATAATTCTATATACTTAAACATTGTTTATGTTATCATAAAATGGTCAACAGATGTGAAAAATTATGTAATGGTGCAGTTGTTTCCCAGAGTGCTCTATCATGAGGCAGGATCATTTAAAGTTCAAATAGGGGGGCATACAACCCGATTCTGCCAGGAACCTGTATTCCTCACCTTAGCCATCCTTTTAGGAATTGGAGTTGCTGCAGGGGTGGGCACAAGAACCAATGCCCTAGTCCATGGGAAACAACAAATGACCAAATTAGAAGCAGCAGTATACCAAAGCTTAAAGATATTAAAAACCTCCATCACAGCTTTACAGGAATCTTTAACCTCTCTCTCTCTGAAGTTGTTTTACAGAACAGGAGACGGTTGGAACTCCTTTTCATGAGAAAGGGGGCATTTATGCTGCATTGTGGGAAGAATGTTGTTTTTATGCCGACCATTCTGGTTGTAAAAGAATTTATGAGTAAATTTAGAAGATTCTTTGAAGAGCATCAACGAGAGAGAGAGGCCCCAAAAGGGTGGTTTTTGTCTTCGTTAACATAGTCCTTCTGGTTAACTATGCTTTTATCAGCCCTGGCAGGTCCATTAATAATACTCATTTATTGCTAACTGTAGGACCTTGGTTGCTCCACCGTGTAGTTTCATTTCTCCAAGCTCAAATTGGACAAGTTAAATTTTTGGCAATCACACAACAATGTACGCCACAATCAGAAATAAAATGTTACACTGCCCAATGATTACTTTTATGATTAAAAGTAACCAGAAGAAGTGGGGAATGAAAGGTTAATAAAAAAGGTATTTGTCACTTCCTGTTTTTCTGTATGCTTAACAAAACACTGTTGAAATCTTGAGAACTGTTTGCTAATCTTGTTCCCATTATGTGATGTCCCCAACTGCCAAACTGCAGAATGTACTCCCTCACCCGGTTGTACACAAACTGCCCACTCGCCCTGACCCATCAATAAACTTCCCTCCCTGCCCTCTCCAAGGAAAGTATATAAGCTCTGCTTATGCTGTTCTCAGGGCTCTCTGCTCTATTCAAGTGAGCTCTGAGCCCCAGCATGCTGGATCCCCAATAAACCCTTTGCTGTTGCATGAGACAATCTCTTGGTGGTCTCTTCCTCCGACGCTCGAACGACCTTTTCATTGGTACAATCAAAAGTGTGACATTTGCTTTTTGTGTCCAGAATATTACTGGGATAAAATGTATATGTAGATCAGGTGACATGAGTATTTCTTCCACCGTTTCTGGGAGCAATATTTTGATGATATATTAATTAGTATTGGTGGTACAAATAGGTGTGCCCTGTTTCTATGAATATAGAGATAATGCATGAATAGACCATACAGTGAATAAATAATAAAACTAGTTCCAACTTTATTTTTTTAATTAATTTTTATTGTTGGTTGTTCAAAACATTACATAGCTCTTGATATATCATATTTCACACTTTGATTCAAGTGGGATATGAACTCCCATTTTTACCCCGTATACAGATTGCAGAATCACATCAGTTGCAAATCCATTTATTTACATATTGCCAGACTAGTGTCTGTTGTATTCTGCTGCCTTTCCTATCTTCTTACTATCCCCCTCCCTCCTCCCCTCCCCTATTCTCTCTCTATCCGCTCTACTGTAATTCATTTCTTCCCCTTATATTGTTTCCCTTTCCCCTCACTTCCTCTTGTATGTAATTTTGTATACCCCTGAGGGTCTCTTTCCATTTCCATGCAATTTCCCTTCTCTCTCCCTTTCCCTCCCAGCTCTCATCCATGTTTAATGTTAATCTTCATCTCATGCTTTTTGTCCCTACTCTGTTCTTAGTTACTCTCCTTATAACAAAGCAGATATTTGGCATTTGTTTTTAAGGGATTGGCTAGCTTCACTTTGCATAATCTGCTCTAATGCCATCCATTTCCCTGCAAATTCTATGATTTTGTCATTTTTTAATGCAGAGTAATACTCTATTGTGTATAAAAGCCACATTTTTTTTATTCATTCGTCTATTGAAGGGCATCTAGGTTAGTTCCACGGTCTTGCTATTGTGAATTGTGGTGCTATGAACATGGATGTAGCACTGTCCCTATAGTGTGCTCTTTTTAGGTCTTTAGGGAATAGACCGAGTAGGGGAATAGCTGGGTTAAATGGTGGTTCCATTCCGAGCTTTCCAAGAAATCTCCATACTGCTTTCCAAATTGGCCGCACCAATTTGCAGTCCCACCAGCAATGTACAAGTGAACTCTTTTCCTCACATCCTTGCCAGCACTTGTTGTTGTTTGACTTCCTAATTGCTGCCATTCTTACTGGAGTGAGATAGTATCTTAGGGTGGTTTTGATTTGCATTTCTCTGACTGCTAGAGATGGTGAGCATTTTTTCATGTACTTGTTTATTGATTGTATGTCCTCAACTGAGAAATTTCTGTTCAGGTTCTTGGCCCATTTGTTGATTGGGTTATTTGTTATCTTCTTGTCTAATTTTTTTAGTTCTTTGTATATTCTGGATATTAGGGCTCTGTCTGAAGTGTGAGGAGTTAAGATTTGTTCCCAGGATGTAGGCTCCCTATTTAACTCTCTTATTGTTTCTTTTGCTGAGAAAAAACTTTGTAGTTTGAGTAAGTTCCATTTGTTGATTCTAGTCATTAATTCTTGTGCTATGGGTGTCCTATTGAGGAATTTGGAGCCCGACCCCACAGTATGTAGATCATAGCCAACTTTTTCTTCTATCAGATGCCGTGTCTCTGATTTGATATCAAGTTCCTTAATCCACTTTCAGTTAACTTTTGTGCATGGCGAGAGAAAGGAATTTAGTTTCATTTTGTTGCATATGGATTTCCAGTTTTCCCAGCAACATTTGTTGAAGATGCTATCCTTCCTCCATTGCATGCTTTTAGCCCCTTTATCAAATATAAGATAGTTGTAATTTTGTGAATTGGTTTCTGTGTCCTCTATTCTGTACCATTGGTCCACCCGCCTGTTTTGGTACCAGTACCATGTTATTTTTGTTACTCTTGCTCTGTAGTATAGCTTGAAGTCTGCTATAGCTATACCGCCTGATTCACACTTCCTGCTTAACATTGTTTTTGCTATTCTGGGTCTTTTATTTTTCCATATGAATTTCATGATTGCTTTCTCTATTTCTACAAGAAATGCCATTGGGATTTTTAGTGGCATTGAATTTAACCTATAGTGAACTTTTGGTAATATCGCCATTTTGATAATGTTAGTTCTACCTATCCATGAACAGGTTATATTTTTCCATCTTCTAAAATCTTCTTCTATTTATCTCTTTTGGGTTCTGTAGTTTTCATTGTATAAGTGTTTCACCTCTTTTGTTAGGTTGATTCCCAAGTATTTTATTTTATTTTTTTGAGGATATTTTGAATGGAGTGGTTGTCCTCATTTCCATTCCAGAGGATTTGTCACTGATATTCAGGAATGCCTTTGATTTATGTTTGTTGATTTTATATCCTGCCACTATGCTGAATTTATTTATTAGCTCTAAGAGTTTCTTTGTAGACCTTTTTGGGTCTGGTAGGTATAGAATCATATCATCTGCAAATAGTGATAATTTGATTTCTTCTTTTCCTATTTTTATGCCATTAATTTCTTTTGTCTGTCTAATTGCTCTGGCCAGTGATTCGAGAACTATGTTGAACAGAAGTGGTGAGAGAGGGCATCCCTGTCTTGTTCCAGATTTTAGAGGGAATGCCTTCAGTTTTTCTCCATTCAGAATGATGCTAGCCTGAGGCTTAGCATAGATTGCTTTTACAATATTGAGGTATGTTTCTGTTATCCCTAGTTTTTCTAGAGTTTTGAACATAATGGGATGCTATACTTTGTCGAATGCATTTTCCGCATCTATCGAGGTGATCATATGGTTCTTATTTTTAAGCCTATTGGTGAATAACATTTATTGATTTCCGTATATTGAACCAACTTTGCATCTCAGGTATAAATCCTACCGAATCATGGTGCACAGTTTTTTTGATATGTTTTTGTATCCGATTCCCCAGAATTTTATTGAGAATTTTTCCATCTAGGTTCTTTAGAGATATTGGTCTGTAGTTTTATTTCTTTGAGGTGTCTTTGTCTGGTTTAGGAACCAGGGTGATGTTGGCCTGGTAGAATGAATTTGGAATTTCTCCCTCTTTTTCTATTTCCTGAAATAGTTTGAAAAGTATTGGTATTATTTCCTCTTTAAAGGTTTTGTAAAACTCTGCTGTATACCCATCCGGTCCTGGGCTTTTCTTAGTTGGTAGTCTCTGGATTGTTTCTTCTATTTCTTCAATTGATATTGGTCTGTTAAGGTTGTCAATATCCTCCTGACTTAATCTGGGCAGATCATATGACTTAAAAAATTTATAGATGCCTTCACTATCTTCTATTTCATTGGAGTATAAGGATTCAAAATAATTTCTGATAAACTTCTGTATTTCTGAAGTGTCTGTTGTGATACTGCCTTTTTCATCCCGAATACTAGTAATTTGAGTTCTCTCTCTTCTTCTCTTCGTTTGCATTGCTAAGGGTCTGTCGATTTTATTTATTTTTTCGAAAAACCAACTTTTAGTTTTGTCAATTTTTTCAATTGTTTGTTTTAGTTTCGATTTCATTAATTTCTGATCTGATTTTAATTATTTCTTTGCCTTCTACTGCTTTTGTTGTTGTTTTACTCTTCTTTTTCCAGGATTTTGAGATGAATTATTAGATCATTTATTTGTTGATTTTTTCTTTTTTTATTGAATGAACTCCAAGCAATAAATTTTTCTCTTAGAACTGCTTTTAATGTGTCCCATAGATTCCGATATGTTGTGTCTGTGTTTTCATTTACCTGTAAGAATTTTTTTAATTTCCTCAGTGATGTTTTCTATAACCCACTGATCATTTATTGACCTATTGTTCATTCTCCAAGTGATACATAATTTTTCCTTACTTCTTTTATTGTTGATTTTCAATTTCATTCCATTATGATCATATAAGATGCATGGTATTATCTCTACTCCTTATATTGTCTAAGAGTTGCCCTGTAACATAATATATGATCTATTTTTGAGGAGGATCTATGTGCTGCTGAGAAAAAGTGTAACTGCTTGATGTTGGGTGGTATATTCTATATAAGTCAATTAAGTCTAGGTTATTAATTATGTTATTGAGTTCTATTGTTTTCTTATTCAACTTTTCTTTGGAAGATCTGTCCAGTGGTAAGAGAGGTGTGTTTAAGTCTCCCATGATTATTTTATGGTGGTCTATTAGACTCTTGAACTTGAGAAGAGTTTGTTTGATGAACATAGCTGCACCATTGTTTGGTGCATATATATTTATGATTGTTGTGTCTTGTTGGTGTATGGTTCCCTTAAACAGTATGTAGTGTCCCTCTTTATCCCTTTTGATTAACTTTGGCTTAAAATCTATTTTATTTGATATGAGTATGGACACTCCTGCTTTTTTACGAAGTCCATATGAGTGATATGATTTTTCCCAACCTTTCACCTTCAGTCTATGTATGTCTTTGCCTATCAAATACGTCTCCCTAAGGCAGCATATTGTTGGGTCTTGTTTAGTGATCCATTCGACTACTCTGTGTCTCTTAATTGGTGAGTTTAATCCATTAACATTTAGGGTTATTATTGAGATATGGGTTGTTCTTCCAGCCATAATGGTTTATTTATGTTACTAAACATGGTTTGTTTTCCTCTTTGATAATCCCCCCCCCTTTACTGTACTAGCTCCCACTGTTGGTTTTCATTGATATTTTCCATTTCCTCTTCTTGTAATATTTTGCCAAGGATGTTTTGAAGAGATGGTTTTCTAGCTGCAAATTCTTTTAAATTTTGTTTATCATGGAAGGTTTTAATTTCATCTTCCACCCTGAAGCTTAAATTCGCTGGATACACAATTCTTGGTTGAAATCCATTTTCTTTTAGTGTTTGAAATATGTTATTCCAGGATCTTCTAGCTTTCAGAGTCTGTGTTGAAAGATCAGCTGTTATCCTGATTGGTTTACCCCTAAATGTAATCTGCTTCCTTTCTCTTGTAGCTTTTAAAATTCTCTCCTTATTCTGTATTTGGGCATCTTCATTATAATGTGTCTAGGTGTGGATCTCTTATGATTTTGCACATTTGGCATCCTGTAGGCTTCTAGGATTTGGGATTCTGTCTCATTCTTCAAGTCTGGGAAGTTTTCTCGTATTATTTCATTGAATAGGTTGCTCATTCCTTTGGTTTGGACCTCTATACCTTCCTGTATCCCAATGACTCTTAAGTGTGGTCTCATTATGTTATCCCATATTACTTGAATGTTCTGCTCATGGTTTCTTAACACTTTTGCTGAGCTGTCTATGTTCTTCTCCAGTTGAAATACTTTGTCTTCATTGTCTGATGTTCTATCTTCTAAGTGTTCTACTCTGCTGGTAGTATTCTCAATTGAGTTTTTAAGTTGGTTTATTGCTTCCTGCATTTCTAGGATTTCTGTTTGTTTGTTTTTTATAACCTCTATCTCCCTGTATAATTGATCTTTTGCTTCTTGGATTTGTTTATGTAATTCATTGTCGAAGTGGTCAAAGTGGTCTTTCATTGTCTGATTTTGCTGTCTTCCTTGAGACTCCAGATCATCTGAAGTATGTATATCCTGAATTCCTTATCTGACATTCCATCTGCTGCAGATATTACCTCTTCTAAAGTTGAGTTGACCTGCATTGCTTGTGGTCCTTTCTTTCCTTGTCTTTTCATACTGATCACGTTTCTTTCTGCTTGGTGAAACTGTTGTGTTATTGTTTTTTTCCCCTAAATATTTATATTGCTCTTGTATAGTTGCAAAATCTCCCTCGCAGGCTTTGGCGGTTGTTCTGCCCCTCCTCCAAATGGGGCAATATGCCTACCATGCTGGCAGGCCGCTGGTCCTGTACTTTTTGTGGGCCTGTTATTTCGGTGGTCGCAGGTCCGCCTTCCTTGCCAGCGCGAGCAGCGGCTCTGCCCCTCCGCGGGCCGCTAGGCCTGTTCTGTCTGTTGGTTGCAGGTCTGTCTACCTAGCAGGCGCTGGTGGCGGCTCTGCCCCTTCCCTAATTGGGGCGATGCCGTGCCACTAGGCCTGTTCTGCTGGTGGGTTACAGGTCTGCCTACCTTGCAGATGCAGGGGGCAGCTCTGCCCCTCCTTGTGTTGCTGGGCTTGACCTGCCGCTGGGTCTCAGGTCCGCCTATCTTGCAGGCGCATGGGGCGGCTCTGCCCCTCCACTGGTTTCTGGGCCTTCTCTGTCGGTGGGTCGCAGGTCCGCCTACCTTGCAGGCACAAGGGGTGGCTCTGCCGCCCCATGGGTTCCTGGGCCTGTTCTGCTGGTGGGTCACAGGTACGCCTACCTTGCAGGCGTGGTGGTTCTTCCCCTCCCCCAATCGGAATGATGTGTCTGGTGGACCACTGGGACTGTTCTGTCAGTGGTCCTGGTTCCGCCTACCTTGCAGGTGCGAGGAGCAGCTGTGTCCCTCCACAGATTGCTGGGCCTGACCTGCCGGTGAGTGGCAGGTGCACCTACCTTGTAGGCGCGGGGGGTGGCTCTGCCACTCTGCGGGTTGCTGGGCCTGATCTGCTGGTGAGTAAAGGTCTGCCGAACTTGCAGGTGCACGGCGGCTCTGCCCCTCCTCAACTGGGATGATGTGTCTTGCGGGCCACTGGGCCTCTTCTGTCATTGGTCACGGTTCCACCTACTTTGCAGGCACGTGGGGCAGCTGTCTCCCTCCGCAGGTTGCTGGGCCTGACCTGCTAATGGGTCACAGGTCCGCCTATTTTGCAGACGCAGGGTGGGGGGTGGCTCTGCCACTCTGCGGATTTCTGGGCCTGTTCTGCTGGTGGGTCGCGGGTCTGCCTACCTTGCAGGTGCCCAGCGGCTCTGGCCCTTCCCCAACCGGGGCGATGTGTCTGGCGGGCCCCTGGGTCTGTTCTGTCGGTGGTCATGGCTCTGCCTACCTTGCAGGCACGTGGGACAGCTGTGCCCTTCTGCGGGTTTCTGGTCCTGACCTGCAGATCGGTCACAGGTCCGCCTACCTTGCAGGCACGGGGTGGGGGGTGACTCGGCCGCTCTGCGGATTGCTGGGCCTCATCTAGTTCCAAATTAAAATAATGGATTGAACTGATATCTGAAAAAATACAGGAAATCTTATATTATTCATTCATTCCAACAAGTTATATATACTATGGTAATATTAGGGTTATGGTTTCTCATGAAGAGTGTGTGAGTTTTGCTTCAAAAGTGATTATGGAAATTGAAAAAATGTGATTGGAAAGAAGTCTCATTAAAAGACTAGTCAAGAAATATGGAGAAATACCTGTGTTCTGAAGCAGGAAGTGATTGAAAGTAAAACAAATGACTATAAATTTGCTAAATTGTGGAAGAAATATATACCCTATGATGTGCATAATTTGAAGAAATAATAATGTACCAGTGTTGAATAAAAATTAACATCAAAATATACATCAAGTCCCATAGGAATCTACTTGCTTTGATGTTAAACTGGGTCAGTTACTGTAGAAATATTAGGAATTGTATGCACCATTCACTGAAGTTAGTTTTCAGTACTAGGAAACAAATATGTATTTCAGGTGGATGAATATTTCTAAGAATAATCTTGTGAAAAGTTGATTATAAAACAATGTACATGAATGTGAATGAATTAAGGGAGTGTATATAAGCCACATATATTTCATATTTTGAAAAATATGGAGAGTGTGTATATATATATATATATATATATATATATATATACACACACACACACACACACACACATATACATACACAAAACACACACAGAGACACTAAAAATTAGCAATATATATACCAATCAAAATTCATCATTAAATATATGTCATCTACAGATGCATAAACATCTTTTTTTACTGAACATAGATTTATGTACAATGTTGTTCAACTAGAAAGCTCACCAATAGGTTGAATTTTCAGTTCCAACAGGGTTTAGTAGGAGTGATCTCTTCTCACAATATGTATCTGACAAGTCAGCCACCTCACAAGAATGTACGTGTGATACCAGGTAGGATTCTATATATGCATATAAAAATACCAGTGCTGAATAGGCTACAGAGAAAGGGAGTCAGGAAATCACATATTTGTTAACTTTAAAAACACATGGAGAACTATTTCAATTGAAAATTGACTAGATTTATAACTCCTACCCTATATAATGCAAAAAGCAACTCCAACTATACACCATACCTCCACTGAACTGGTAGTATTTCTATTCTGTTTGGGTTATTTTTCTCCGTCATATTAGGATTAGTAGTCAGAGTCTAGTAGGGTATGGGTTAGTGTCAGGGATTCAGTATTTTGAATGGAAAATAGGAAATAGAATCCAATGTGTATGCAAATAAATTCTACACAAAAATCTTCCCACTCTCATCCAGAACAATGCCTCGATATTGCCTTCATTCCATATAAGACATAATTAGAGGATAAGAGTTAGAAAATCTGTAAATACATATATGGAATGAAAAATTCTCAGGGGTTCACAACCTTGGAGGTGGTAGAAGAGTTTCCAAAAGTAAGGGACATGGTAAACACTCCACAAACATGGAGCTCTGATGGCCTAAAGACTTCTTGAGAAACTGCTTCTGAGGTTGGGCACTTGAAATATATGTTGTTGTCAGGAGCTTTAGCTTCCTTTGTAGTGAGACCATCAAAGCTCTGTCTGCATCTATGATACATGGAGGACATGGTTTCTTATTTTCCAATGAATATGAGGCAGCAGTGCTGAATTCTCTATTTGTAGGTAAACTGTAGCCACTGGGGGCTAAGTTTCTTCCCATGTGGACTGTGAAGCCATTTGTTCATCCTCCAATTTTCGTTGTGTTTCTTGCTGCTGCACTGAGAGTTTGGTATTTGCTTCACCAAATACAAGGAGTTCAACTGGGACACAGTGCTGGAGGGAGTTCTGTCACTTGTGGTGTGTCAGGGTCTGCAGGAGAAAGCACAAACCAGGCTTCTATCCTCCAAAGCTTGCCCCCGTGTCCATAGCAACCTCATTCTGAACATTGACCAGAAAAATCTCCATATAACAAGATGCCTTTACATAAAAGGGTCTGCTGGCTGCACCATTTCAGTCACATGCCATTTGGAAGCCAATGGAAGATCCACGTGGCCCCACCTCAGATTTATTATCACACACCTGTACACCAATGCTATAGGCCCACTACACAGCAGGATAAAACTTACTGGCATCTCTTTTCTCCACCATTTTCATGAAACCCAGTCAATCAAGGCACTGTCTGCTACACTCATGATCTAGAACAGGACATCCAAAGGTTCTTCATTGCAACCTGGTCATGGAAATTTCAAAAATTTCATGGTAATTATCTAGCCATTTTTCAACGATGAAGTTGGAAGCATTGTGGGTTTCAATACATTCAGTAACCATTAAATTTTGAGAAAGCTCATTTCCATGAAAACTCTGGAGAACTCTCACGGGCAAAGCTTCCCAAAGAGTGGCCAAAATGTCATATGAAGCCAAGCCTATTAATGTCTAAAATGTGAAGTCCATGTGTGTTTTGAATCTCAACTATGGCTGTCAAGTCTTTCAAAATGAAATCATGTGATATCCTCACTGAGATTCCCAGTGCTCTGTGAAAGCCACCTTGGGCCTAGATCTCAGTTTCCAAGGGCGACTCTCATGTTTGGCCTCCTAAAATCCCAACACAATTCATGGCAATACTTCTCTGAGGAAAGTTTCAGATCACAGTCTCTAAGGGAAATCACACCAGATTCAAGCCCAGGTGGACCCAGTCATCTCTTCCAACCGCCACACAAATGACCACTATTAAAACCAAAACACTCCCACATGGCCCTCATCTTCTTCCATAACCTCTGGCTGGAAGGTTCCATGAGGGGCGCAGCCAAAGACAGGATCCAAAATAAGCTCCCCTACCCCTCATTTGCCTAAACTCAGGGTGAACTTGAAACCCTTCCTGTGAACCAGGAGTGATCAAATAGGCCTGCCTTTTATACTGCTCTACTTCTCCAATTTGAGGCCTAAAGACTGTGGGGTTTAGATTTTTTATGTGAATTGGAGTCATGAGAAAACCCAAGCTCCTTTGGGCTAGCGCCTGTAGGCCTTTGAAGAACTCATTTCACCCAAAAGATCCAGATTCTCACTTGATGGAGGTCAGGAACCTTACACAGGAAGGCAAGAGACTTCATCCAGAATGACTGTTTTTGGCCATTTTGGTTTTGGATGCACAAATGGGATCATTCTTTTGATCCATCACGTGCTGAGAATCTAAGCCACAGCCTCAAACAGGGCCAAGATGCTGATTCAGACACAACCCTTTCCAAAGCAATTAAAGCAAGAAGCCACTGGTGATGCACACTGATTTCCATTTGAAAACTGTTTTCAGGCTTCCCAAAGTGTTGGCCTCAGGGAAACAAATTTGTGACATTCAGGCAACAGAACAATATGGAAGCAGAAGGCCCAAAGCAGGGATTCTCCACTGAGACTTTCCTGGTCACACTGCTATCTGAGTTTTCTGAGATGCTCGCCATTCCCTTCAGCTATCCAGTATATGGCCTTGTCACAGAGCTTGGAGGTGGTACATTTCATGGACGCAAAACCATGAGCCTATTCTGGAGAATGACCAGATTTCAGGAAGAAAAAAGGAACTTATGAAAATAGCAGGTGTTGCCCATCTATAAGGCAAGCCACAGTCCATTCATAAATTGGGCAGGATGAATGCTGGGAAGCTTTATACTACACAGGACACATCCATTGATTCATTCTCTTTTCTAATGTCTACAACCATGAACACAGTGGGATACACAGACATAGAAACTCTCGCAATGTCAAAGGACTTACTAGAATCAGTTCACTCCAAACCAAGGAAACCACCTTGCCTACCTATTCTCAGAACATGAGACAATACCACAAACCCACACCCACACCCGCAAAGGCAACACTTTCCCCGAAATAGGTCTATGACTCTCCGGAGTGTCCTCAGACTGGTGGGCCATACTGTGTTTCCCCGACATGGCCTGTCCTGTCTCCCATCTGGTCTACTTGGCCAATGCTGTGAAGTTGTAAGGAGCAAGCATTGAGCCACTCCTGCTTTCTCAGGAAAGGCCCCTCTTCAGAGCTATCCTGGAATTTGGCCAAGCTCACATCAGTAGGCACCTCCTTCCCCCAAGTAGGTCTGTGACAATCCGGAGTGTCCTCTGACTGGTGGGCCATTGTATGTACCCACGAAACTGCGTATCCTGTCTCAAATCTGGTCTACTTCATCAAATCTGTGAAGTTGTCAGGAGCCAGCATTGAGTCACTACCTGCTTTCTCAGGAAAGTCCCCTCTTCAGATCTCTCCTGGCATTTGGCCATCCTCACATCAGTAGGTAGCAAGAAAGACTGACTCTGTCATTGGTAAATCCAATCATGTGAGCTCACTGGGACTGAGACTGGGACTGGCTCTGTGTGCCAGGCTTCCTGGGTCCCAAATTCAGAGAGTTTCATCACCAAGGAAGTGAGGTAGGTCACTTCCTTTAAGAATTGAATGAGGTCACTGCCTTGGCAACCACTTTGTCCTAACACTTGCTTCCAAGGGTCCCATGAGATGGAGGCTGCCCCTAATTCCTGTGACAGTTTCACAAGTTAGAATGGTATATCAACCATAGGAAACCAGTAACACTTCTCCACACAGGCCTGGTTTGGTCCATATTCTCTACATTAAGAAGAGAGAGGCTGATTCAGACACATCCCTTCATCCTGACAAATGACCACAATTAAAACCAAAACACTCCCACATAGCCCTCATCTTCTTCAATATAGTCACTCATCATAACCTCTGGCTGGAGGTTTCCATCAATGGCGTAGCCCAAGAGAGTGTCCAAAAAAAGCTCCCTTGCCCCTCATTTGCCTAAACTTAGGGTGGCATGGACACCCTTCCTGTGAACCAGGATTGATCACATAGGTCTGCCGTTAATACTGCTCCGCTTCTCCATTTTGAGGCCTACTGACTGTGGGGTTTAGATTCTTTATGTGAATTGGAGTCATGAGAAAACCTAAGCACCTCTGGACTGCCCTCTGCAGGGCTTTGAAGACCCCATTTGAGTGGGTGTAGGAGTTGGAACAAAAGTTCTTTAGCAATACGGTTTTTGTGAGAGAGTGAATCTAAATGTCAGCACATTTGAAGGGTCATTCCCAATGATGAACTGGAGAAAAGGTATTTGAAAGCAGATATCAATAGAGACAGTAGGAAATCAGGCAAAGAACAAAGTGAGAGGTAGGATAAAACATTTTAACAAGGTGAGGTTGAATATATAATCTTAGGAAGAAACAGATATGTAGTCACAAATATGAATGATATTTGAGAGCATTAGGGAACCAGGACATGGATGTTGTTAGTAATACATGCTCACATTTAATTTAGGCTTTGGTACAATCATAAGTGTAATCCTTGCATTTTGTGTCATGAATATTACTGTGATGAAATGTATATGTTTATCAGGTGACTAGAGTATTTCTTCCACCATTTCTGATAGCAATATTTTAAAGACTTATAAATTAGTATTGGAGATACATTTAGGTGTACCCTGTGCCTATGAATATGGATATGATGCCTTAATAAACCATACTGTGAATAAATAATATAACTTGTTCCACTTTTAATAATGGATTGAATTGATATCTGAAAATATATAAGAAATTTTATCTTGATATACAATCATTCATTCCAACAAGTTATACATCTAATGGTAATAATAGGGTTACCGTTTATCATGATGGGTGTGTGAGTTTCTTGCAAAAGTGATTATGGAAATCGAAAATAATGTGTTTGGAAAAAAGTCTCATGAAAAAAACAGTCAAGAAACATGGAGGAATACATGTGTTCTGAAGAAGGAAGTGATTAAAGTGAAACAAAGCCTATAAATTTGCTAACTTGTGGAAGAAATATATATCGTATGATGTGCATAAAATGAAGAAATAGTAATGTGCCAGTGTTGAATAAAAATGAACGTCGAAATAGACATCATGGAACATAGGAATCTACTTGCATTTATGTTAAACTCGTAAGTTACTGTAGAAATTTTAGTATTTGTATGCACCATTCACTGAATTTAGTTTTCAGTACTAGGAAACAAATATGTAGTTCAGGTGGATGAATATTTCTGACAATAGTTTTGTGAATAGTTGATTAGAAATCCAAATACATGAACATTAGTGAATTTAGGGAGTGAATAATAAGACGCATATCTTTCACATTTTGAAAAATATGTATAGTATATATATACACAAAACAAAAAAACCCACACAGTGAAATTAAAAACAAGCAATATATATGCTAATCAAAATTCATCGTGTAATATATACAGTCCACAGATCCAAAATATTTTTTTTACTGAACATGAATTTATTTATAGTGTTGTTCAACTAGGAAGCTCAGCCATAGGTTGAATTTTCAGTTCCAACAGCGTTTAGGAGGAGTGATCTCTTCTCACAATTTGTATCTGCCAAGTTAGACACCTCACAAGTATGTACGTGTGATACCAGGTAGGATTCAATATGTGCATATAAAATACATGTGCTGAATAGGCTACAGAGAAAGGGAGACAGGAATTCACATATTTGTTAACTTTAAAAACACAGGGAGAACTTCTTCAATTAAAATTGACTACATTTATAACTCCTACCCTATATATTGCAAAAGGCAAGCCCAACTATACACCAACCCTCCTCTGAACTGCTTGTATTTCTATTCTGTTTGAGTTATTTTTCTCCATCATATTAAGATTAGTACTCAGAGTCTAGAAGGGTAGGGGTTAGTGTCAGGGATTCAGTATTTCAAATGGAAAATTGGAAAATGAATCCAATGTGAATGCAAATATGTGCTACACAAAAATCTTCCCACTCTCATCCAGAACAATGCATTGCCATTACCTCTGGCCCAAGTAATACACAATTAGAGGAGAAGAGTTAAAAAAATATGTGAATTCATATCTGGAATGGAATATGCTCAGGAGTTCACAACCTTGGAGGTGTTAGAGGAGTTTCGCAAAATAAGGGACAGGGTTAACATTCCACAAACATGGAGCTCTGGTGCCCTAAAGACTTCTTGAGAAACTCCGTATGAGGTTGGGCACTTGAAATATCTGTTGTTGTCAGGAGCTTTTGATTTTTTTTCTAGTGAGACCATCAAAGCTGGGTCTGCATCTATGTGACCTGGAGGACATGGTTTTTATTTTCCAATGAACATGAGGCATCGTGCTGAATTCTCTCTTTGTAGGTAAATTGTCGCCACTTTGGGCTAAGTTTCTCCCCATATGGACTGTGAAGCCATTTGGTCATCATCCAGTTTTCATAGTGTTTCTTGCTGCTTCACTGGGAGTTTGGTATTTGCTTCACGAAATACAAGGAGTTCAACTGGGACACAGTGCTGTAGTGAGTTCTGTCACATGCGGTGGGTTATGGTTCTCATGTGAATGCACAAACCAGGCTTCTATCCCTCATAGCTTGTCCCCTTGTCCATAGCAACATGGTTCTAAACATTGCACTGAAACCTCTCCATTTAACAATATGCCTTTACATAGAACATTCTGCTGGTTGCACCATCTCAGTCACAAGTCATTTGGAGCCAATGGTATATCCACATGGCACCACACAGATGTTTTATCATACACCTTCTCACCTCTGCTCTAGGCCCACCACTCAGCAGGCTCCAACTTACTGGTATCTCTTTGCTACACCATTTTCATGAATCCCAGTCAATCAAGGCACTGCCTGATACACTCATTATCAGACGTAAAACATCAAAATGTTTCCCAGTGCAACCTGGTCTTGGGAAATTCAAAAATTTTATGGTATTTATCTAGCAATTTTTCAAGGATGAAGTTTGAGACACTGTGTGTTTCAACTCATTCTGGAACCATTAAATGGTGAGGAAGCTCATTTCAATGAAAGCTCTGGAGAATTGTAACAGGAAGTCTTTCCAAAGAGTGACCAAAAGGTCACATGAAGTCAGGCTCATTGAGGTCTACAATGTGAGGTCCATGTTTGTTTTGATTCTCAACTGTGGCTGCCATGTCTTTAAGAATAAAATCATGTGATATCCTGGCTGAGATTCCCAGTGCTCTGTGGAAAGCCACCCTAGGCCTATATCTCAGTTTCCAAGTGTGACTCTCATGCGTGGCCTCCTAAAATCCCAACACAATTCATGGCAATACTTCTCTAAGGTCAGTTTCAGAACTCAGTCTCTAATGGGAATCACATCAGATTTCAAACCCAGGTGGACCCAGTAATCTCTTCCAACCGCCACACAAATAACCACAATTGAAACCAAAACACTCCCACATGGCCGTTATTTTCTTCCATATAGAAACTCTTCATAACCTCTTGCTAGAGGTGTCCATGAGGGGCAAAGTCCAAGACAGTGTCCAAAAAAAGCTCCTTTGCCCATCATTTGCCTAAAGTTTGAGTGACCTGGAACCCTTCCTGTGAACCAGGAGTGATCCAATAGTCCTGCTGTAATACTGGTCCTCTTCTTCAATTTGAGGCCTACTGACTGTGGGGATTAGATTCTTTATGTGTATTGGAGTCATGAGAAAACGCAAGCGTCAATGCACTAGCATCTGCTGGGCTTTAAAGAACTCATTTGACCTAAAGGATCCCTATTCTCACTTGAAGGAAGTCAAGAACCTTACAGAGGAATGCGATAGACTTCATCCACAATGACTACTCTATTGGCCGTTTTGGTTTTAGATGCACATATGGGATCTTTCTTTACATCCATCAGGTGCTGACAATCTAAGCCACAGCCTCAAACAGGGCCAAGCACCTGATTCAGACACATTCCATTTCAAAGCAATTAAGCAAAGACCCACAGGTGATGCCCATTCATTTCCTTTTGAAAACTGTTTTCTTCAGGCTTCACAAAGGGGTGCCCTGTGGCAAAGACCTTCCTGACTTTCAGGGAAAAAGAACAATAGGTATGCAAAAGGCCCAACCAGGGTTCCTCCACTGAGACATTAGTAGTCACACTGATATCTGAGTTTTCTGAGATGCTCGCCATTCCCTTCAGGTATCCAGTACATGGCCATGTGAAAGAGCTTGGAGGTGGTACATATCTTGGAAACAAATCCATGAGCCTATTCTACAGAGTGGACAGAATTCAGGAAGAAAACCAGAACTTAAGAAGATAGCAGGTGTTGCCCATTGATAAGGCAAGTCATTCTCCATTCATTAATTGGGCACGATGAATTCTGGGAAGCTTTCTACTAGACAGGACACATCCATTGATGCATTCTTTTTTCTGATGTCTACAACCACGGACACAGTGAGATACACAGACATAGAAACACACGCCTTGTGAAACGACTTAGTAGAAACATTACACTCCAAACCAACAAACCGTCTTTCCTACCTATTCTCAGATCATGGCACAAAACCACAAACTCACACCCACACCCACAAATGCACCTCCTTTCCCCAAGTAGGTCTGTGACTATCCGGAGTGTCCTCTGACTGCAGTGCCATACTAAGTTCCCACGAAATGGTCTTTCCTGTCTCAGATCTGGTCTCCTTGGCCAACTCTGTGAAGTTGTCAGGAGCGAGCGGTGAGCCACTACCTGTTTTCTCAGGAAAAGCCCCTCTTCAGAGCTTTCCTGGCATTTGGCCATCCTCACATCAGTAGGTACCAAGAAAGACTGACTCTGTACTTGGTAATTCCAAACAAGTGAACCCACTGGGAGTGGGACTGGGACTGGCTCTGGATGTCTGGCTTCCTGGATCCCAAGTTCAGAGAGTTCCATCACCAAGAAGTGATGTGAGGTAGCTTCCTTCAGGAACTGAATGAGTTCACTGCCTTGGCAACCACTTTGTCCTAACAGTTGCTTCCAAGGGTTACATGAGATGGTGGCTGCCCCTACTTCCTGTGACACTCTCTCAAGTTAGATTGGTATATCAACCATAGGAAGCCAGGAACAGCTCTTCCCACAGGCGTGGTTTGGTCCATCTTCTCTGCATTAAGAAGAGAGAAGATGATTGAGACACAACCCTTCATCCTGACCAGTTTGTTTGCCATGGAAAATGACTTTTACTCTCCCAGGTCTTTCATAGCTGCCTACATCTACTCCAGGAATCATTTCTGCATGGACCTTTGAGGTTCTCAGCATGTGGAAGATCCACTATATTCCTGTATTGTAAGACCAACTCTGTCCCTGCTCTTCTGTAACTTTAGATTGAGAAAACAGTGTATGGTTAGGGTTAATAGCATGTTCGATTTGGGTTAGGAATCATTCTGCTGGATGAGTAATGGTATTGGGAACCTGAGATATGTATGAGAATATATAGGTGAAATATATGTATGAAAACAGAAATCTAGGTAAGATTTGAAGCGCAGAAGAGCATTGGGCCCTTGATTGGGATACTTAGCTTTGAATTACGTTCTTCACAGATGTGTCAGATTAATCGATATACAATGGCCTAGGACCTTGTACCTTGGATGATTGAATGTAGAAGAGAACAGTTACTCAAATATGGATAGTCCGTAGTGAAAGGTTAACAGAATAGGTACTTGTCACTTTCTGTTTTTCTGTATGCTTAACAAAACACTTTTCAAATCTTGAGAACTCTTTGCTAATCTTGTTCCCAGAATGTGCTGTCCCCAACTGTAAAACTGCAGAATGTACTCCCTCACCCGTTTGCATGCAAACTGCCCACTCACCCGGACCCATCAATAAACTTTCCTCCCTGACCTCTCCAAGGAAATTATTTAAGCGCTGCTTAAGCTGTTCTCAGGGCTCTCTGCTCTATTCTCTGAGCCCAGCATGCTGGATCCCTAATAAACCCTTTGCTGTTGCATGCGACAGTCTTTTTGTGGTCTCTTCCTCCTATGCTCGCCCGACCTTTACATATGGAGGTTCCACTGAGATCCAGCAGTGGCGGACGAGAGACCCCGTGTGTTGTTGCTTTCACTGTTTGTGTATCTTTCATTATGTGACAGAGCACTTCAATGTCTCTCTCCCTGACCCATTATCACTGGACTAAATTTCGCTTAAGGGCTCAGGATTTTTCTTTTTCAGTAAAATGCCAGACCTGGCAGACTCTCTGTGCCTCAGAATGGCCCAACTTTGGAGTTGGATGGCCTCTAGAAAGATCTTTCTACTTTCCACTAATTTAAAAAGTCAGAGATATTGTCTTTCAGCCAGGGCCACATAGCCATCTGGATCAACAGCCATATATGTTCACTTGTCAGGACCTCTGCAAATCTTCTCCTCCATGGGTGAAGCCTTTGCTTGCCCCTGCCCCCTCTCCTACTCCTTCCCCCATGATTTCTCAAACCCTCTTCTCTTCTTCCTCCTCCACCCTCTGTTCTCCCTGAGTCACAAGATTCGACTCTACTGGATTTTCCTCCCCCTTCTTATCCCCTGCCTTCATCCCCCAACCCCCATCACTCTCTAAGTGATTCCCCTGATGCTGACTCAGCCTCTCCACAATTGAAGGAGCACAGCGACCTCCAGATAGCTCCCCGGTGGCACACAGCCCCTCCTTCCCTTGAGGAAGCTGGCCCGGCTAAAAGAACTCGCCAGCAGTGAATGATTGAAAACACTGGAACTCCCGTGATGCTCCCCCTCTGTCCCTATGGGCCAATGATTGATGATGGTCATGAAGGAAAAATGCAAGCCTACCAGTATTGGCCTTTCTCCACTTCAGACCTACATAACTGGAAAACAGCAAAACGAAATCACTGAATGGGTAACAAAAGCCTGTTGGGTCCATCAATTGGTTAATGCTTACCCTTCCAAGCTTCCTTCAGGAAAGCACGTATGAGGAACAAGACCAGGATAATTCTGGGAAGTGAACTTTACTAAAATTAAGCATGCAAGGTATGAACTTAAGTATCCCCTAGTCTTTGTAGATACATTTTCAGGATGGATTGAAGCCTTCCCCACAAAAAAAAAGAAAAAGAAAAAGAAACAGCACAAATGGTGGTCAAGAAGATCCTGAAAAATATTTTTCCAACATATGGCATGCCTAAGGTAACAGCGTCTGATAATGGACCTGCATTCGTGGCCCTGGTACGTTAGGGGTTAGCCAGGACCCTGGGGATTAATTGGAAGTTTCATTGTGCTTATGGACTCCAGAGTTCAGGACAGGTAGAAAGAATGATTAGAACCATTAAAGAGACCTTAATGAAATTAAGCTTAGAGAACGGCATAAAAGATTGGACTATGCTCTTGCCTTATGCACAGTTTCATGCAAGAAATTCTCCCTCTGTTTCTTTGTGTAACCTAACCCCCTATGAAATTGTCTATGGTGCCCCTCCTCCAGTAAGGGACCTAACCCCAACTCTAAGACCTAACGATCCCTTACACTCCTCCTTGCTTGACAGTCTTTAAGCTCTTGAAAGACCTCAGTGATACCTGTGAAAACAGCTGGCCACTGCCTACCAAACTGGGGACGAGGTGACTCCACACTGAAATCAAGTAAGACACTTCATCTACGTAAGATGTCATGAGGTATCATCCCTTGAACCCTGCTGGAAAGGACCATACCAGGTGCTACTTATAACACCGACAGTGGTAAAGGTAGACAGAATCACTTCCTGGATCCAGGCCTCTCATTTCAAGCCTGCGCCCTGTCCAGACTCAGGCTGGAAACTGGAAAAGACTGGTAACCCTTTCAAATTGCATATTCACCATGTGGATAAGGCGATAGACTCTCCCTTTGACCACCAGTAGTCCTAACCCTCATCAGCCCGTTCAGCAGCGATGGCTGATCACAAATCCTACTGGACAAGAAGTATAATGTATCTCGCATATAGCCCCCTTAGGGACCTGCTGGCCATCTCTCCACCCAGACATTTGTCACCTGGCTATAGGTCTTTCCTACTGGGATATCCCTGATGAAGAGGATCTCACTAAAATTTCATTAAATCCCTTCTGAACCATAGATAATGGAAACAAACATTATGGATGTAGGGACAGGCAAGCCAGATACAGGTTGGCTAGCTTCGATTACTATGTTTAACCGGCGGACTATCAAAGCCACAAACAGCCATGGCTGTGTGGGTGAAAAGCCGACTTTTTCTGTAAGTCATGGTCATTTGAGCATACAGGGGCTGCCTGATGGAACCCGAACTCCTCATCAAATTCTGTACACAGCATTGGCCATATTACCAATAAGATAACCAAAACTGATGGCCCACAGAGGGGTCTCTAGATTCTCAAATACTGCATGAACTTTTTAACTTCTGCAAGTGCTCAACAGGGTGAAAGGGTATTCCCCAATGTGGAGGCCCTTTCCTTCCTTCACTCAAATCCTGTACTATGCTTCTCCAATAGATCCTCACCCTCAGCCTTCTGCTCCAGACTATTATCTTTCACTCCAACCTGAGCAACCTGATTTCTCCCCTCCAAACACTGGATCAAAAACCCAAAACACGGCCGGTTCTCAGACCATTGCCCCCTTGCTGAGTAGCAGGTACTGAGGTACCCCTCCACCCACTCACTCCTCTCTTCTCCTGTCAGCGCCCACACCGGGTGCCACCAGGTCCTCTTACCAGCTAACCCAAAGCTCAAAAAAACTGAGGAGAGCCCTCAGACCCCTATCCAAATGTAATTAAAATGGCCTTTAAAGTTGATTTGTAATCACTGATAACAGGTTAATAAGAATTTAAAGTCCCTCACAAGCTTTTCGGGATACTCACTCCCGTCTTCCCCTCTGGTCTACCTGTAAAACTGCTCAAGTTTTGTTGCTAGTAATATCCCAAACCCCTTTCCCATTATTCTTTTACAATTCTCAATCTCATTCTCAGATCCATGAAGCTGCTCTCAGCCCTGACCTCCCCGTCTTCCCCCTCTGTACCAGCCCACATAAAAGTCTTAACTGACCTTCTTCAGAAGTCTTCACCATGGCTGACTTTAGGACTTTCAGCAAAAGATTCCCTATAATAGATTTCAGTGTAGATGAACTTTCTCTTTTTTGTTGCCCTGTTCCACTTGAACACTGGCTCAAAAAATCAGCACTCCTATGCTAGACACCCCCTTACTAGTTTTTCACAAATAATGTGAACAAGGCCTCTGGCCTTGAGCTGGTGCTTCACAGAGATGGCAACACTTCTAAGATAAAGAAGTTATCAACTGGGCTCCACGGTAACAGCTGGCAGGGGGAAAAAGAAAGGGAAGTAAAAGCTCTCTCCCACCCAGTTGTCCTTGAAAAGTTAACTTGCCCAGAAGAGAGGAAAAAACAGAAACAAAAACAGCTTTTTGTGAACTTCTGCAGACTGTAAACTTTTGAGCCCCTTCCCTAACATGTTGGGTACAAAATTTTGAAACTACCTAAACTTGGGATTCAGAAGATTAATTGATTACAACTGAAGCAATGCTCTCTGAATCCGGTTGCAACCAACTAGGACTGTTTACCTGTCTTTGGTGCTATCTTATTTGCCTTGCTTTTTCCATCCCTACAACAGTATAATTCTATATACCTAAACATTGTTTATGATTTCATGAAATGGAGAACGGATGTGATTAATTGTGTAATGGTGAAGATGTTTCCCAGAGTGCTCTATCATGACACAGGTTCATTTGAAGATCAAATGGGGGGGGGGCATACAACCCGGTTTCACTGGGAACATATGGCCCTCAGTTTAGCCATTCTATAAGGAATAGGAGTTGCTGCAGGTGTAGGCACAGGAACCACTGCCCTGGTCCATGGGACACAACAATTGACCCAATTAGAAGCAGCAATAGACCAAAACTTAAAAATATTAGAAATCTCCATCATAGCTTTGCAGGAATCTTTAACCTCTCTCTCTGAAGTTCTTTTACAGAACAGTTGAGGGTTGGACCTCCTCTTCATGAGAGAAAGGGGCCTTTGTGCTGCATTGAGGGAAGAATGTTGTGTTTATTCCGACCATACTGGAGTTGTAAAAAAATTTATGAGTAAATTAAAAAGACACCTTGAAGATCATCAATGAGAGATAAAGAGGCCCAAAAAGGGTGGTTTGAGTATTGGTTCACATAGTCCCCCTGTTTGACTACGTTTTTATCCACCCTGGCCTGTCCAATAATAATCTCCATATTATTGCTAACTATAAAACCCTGTTTGCTCAACCATGGAATTTTTTTTCTCCATTCTCAAATTGGACAAGTTAAACTTATGGTAATACCCCACTAGCAGACATAGAATGTGACACCCCCCAATGATCACTTTTATGATTAAAAGTAGCCAGAAGAAGAAGTGGGGAATGAAAGGTTAATAAAATAGGTACTTGTCACTTCCTGTTTTTCTGTATAGTTAACAAAACACTGTTTTAATCTTGAGAACTTTTTGCTAAATTGTTCTCAGAATGTCCTGTCCCCAACTGCCAAACTTCAGAATGCACTCCCTCACCTGGTTGCTTGCAACCCGCCTACTCGCCCTGACCCATCAATAAACTTCGCTCCCTGCCCTCCCCAAGGAAAGTATATAAGCTCTGCTTAAGCTCCTCTCAGGGCTTTCTGCACTATTCAAGTGAGCTCTGAGCCCACGCATGCTGGACCCCCAATAAACCATTTGCTGTTGCATGAGATAGTCTTTTGGTGGTCTCTTCCTCTGAAGCTCGCCCAATGTGTACTTGGATGATTGAATATAGAAGAAAACATCCAGTAAAAAAGGGATAATCGGTAGGATTAGGAAGATAGTCGATAGGTTTAGGAAGAAGAATGAGTACAGGTTTTAAAAAAAAATGTTCTTTAACAATAGGGTTTCGTTTAGAGTGGGAATGTAAATGTCAGCCCATGTGAAGAGTAAGTCACAATGGTGAACTGGAGAAAATATGTAGGAAAACAGATATCAATAGGGACATTACGAAATCAGGCAAAGTATAAAGTGGGTGATAAGATTAGACATTTTCAACAGGGTTGAGTTTGAATATATAATCTTAGGAACAAAACAATATGTAGTCACCAATTGGATTGATATTTGAGAGCATTAGGAAACCTGGACATGGCTGTGTTTAGTAATCCATGTTCACTTTCAATTTAGGCTTTGGTACAATCAGAAGTGTGACCTTTGCATTTTGTGTCCAGAATATTACTGTGATAAAATGTATATGTAGATCAGGTGACATGAGTAATTCTTCCACCATTTCTGAAAGCAATATTTTGAAGATGAATAAGTTAGTATTGGGGTTACAGAGAGGTGTACCCTGTGTCTATGAATATAGAGATAATGCATGAATAAACGATACTGTGAATAAATAATATAACTGGCTCCACTTTAATTAATGCATTGGATTCATATCTTAAAATATATAATAAATGTTATATTGATATACGTACATTCATTCCAACTAGTTATACATCTAATGGTAAAATTAAGGTTATGGTTTATCATGAAGGGTGTTTGAGTTTTACTTCAAAAGTGATTATGGAAATCAAAAATAATGTGTTTGGAAAGAAGTCTCATGAAAAGACCCGTCAAGAAACATGGAAAAATACATGTTATCTGAAGCAGGAAGTGATTGAAAGTGAAACAAATGCCTCTAAATTTGCGAACTTGTAGATGAAATATATATCCTATAATGTGCATTAACCGAAGAAATAGTAATGTACCTGTTTTGAATCAATATGAACATCAAAATACACATCATGTCCCATAGAAATCAATTTGCATTGATGTTAATCTGGGTCAGCTACTGTATTAATATTAGGGTTTGTATGCACCATTCACTGAAGATAGTTTTTAGTACTAGGAAACAAATATGTATTTCAGGTGGATGAATATTTCTGAGGATAATCTTGTGAAAAGTTGATTATAAATCCACATATATGAATATGAATGAATTTAGGGAATGTATAATAAGACACATGTATTTTATATTTTGAAAAATCTGGAGATTTTGTGTATATATATATATATATATATATATACACACACACACAAAGACACTAAAAAGCAGCAATATATATGCCAATTGAAATTCACCATGAAATATATATCATCCACAGATCCAAAAATATTCATTTTGCTGAACAAGGATTTATGTATAATGTTGTTCAATTAGGAATCTCACCCAGTGGTCGAATTTTGACTTCCAACAGCGTTTAGGAGAAGTGATCTCTTCTCACAATTTGTTTCTGCCAAGTCAGCAACCTGACAAGAATGTAAGTTTGTACCTTGTAGGATTCTATATGTGCATATTAAAATACATGTGCAAATAGGCTACAGAGAAAGTGAGACAGGAATTCACATATTTGTTAACTTTAAAAACACATGGAGAACAATTTCAACAAAAAATTGACTAGATTTATAACTCCTACACTATATAATGCAAAAGGCAAATCCAACTATACACCATGCCTCCTCTGAACTGCTTGTATTTCTATTCTGTTTCGATTATTCTTCTCCATGATATTAGGATAAGTACTCAGAGTCTAGAGGGTATGGTTTAGTTTCAGGGATTCAGTATTTCGAATGGAAAATTGGAAAAGTTATCCAATGTTTATGTAAATATGTGCTACGAAAAATCTTCCCACTCTCATCCAGAACAATGCCTTGACATTACCTTCGCCCCAAGTAAGACACAATTAGAGGAGAAGAGTTCGAAAATCTGTGAATACACATCAGGAATGGAATATGCTCACTTGTTCACAAACTTGAAGGTGGTGGAGGAGTTTACAGAAGTAAGGGACAGGGTAAACTCTCCACAAAAATGGAGCTTTGCTGGCCTAAAGACTTCTTGAGAAACTGCCACTGAGGTTGGGCTCTTGAAATATATGTTGTTGTCAGGAGCTTTAGCTTCCTTTGTAGTGAGACCATTAAAGCTGGTTTTGCATCCATTTGACCTGAAGGACATTGTTTCTAATTTTCCAATGAAAATGAGGCAGCAGTGCTGAATTCTCTCTTTGTAGGTATACTGTGGTCACTGGGGGCTAAGTGTCTCCCCCTGTGGACTTTGAGGCCATTTGTTCATCCTCCACTTTTTGTGGTGTTTCTTGCTGCTGCGCTGGGATTTTAGAATTTGCTTCATGAAATACAAGGACTTCAAATGGGACACAGTGCTAGAGGGACTTGTGTCACGTGTGGTAGGTCAGGGTCTGCAGGAGAATGCACCGACCAGACCTCTATCCCACATAGCTTGCCCCCTTGAACATAGCAACCTGATTCTGAACACTGTCCAGAAAACTCTCCATATAACAAGATGCATTTACATAAAAGGGTCTGCTGGCTACACTATGTCAGTCACAAGCCACTTGGAAGTCAATGGCAGATCCACATCACCCCACCACAGATGTTTTATCACACACCTGCACACCACTGCTCTAGGCCCACTACTCAGCAGGCTCCAACTAACTGGCATCACTGTTCTACACCATTTTCATGAAACCCAGTCAATCAAGACACTGTATGATATACTCATCAGCAACAGGACATCCAAAGGTTCTCCAGTGCCACCTGGTCATGAGAATTTCAGAAATTTCATGGTATTTATCTAGCCATTTTTCAAGGATGGAGTTGGAGGAACTGTGGGTTTCAATTCATTCAGGAACCATAAAATGGTGAGGAAGCTCATTTCAATGAAAGCTCTGGAGGACTCTCACAGGCAATGCTTCCCAAAGAGTGGCCAAAAGGTCACATGAAGCCAGGCCCATTGTGGTCTACAATGTGAGGTCCATGTGTGTTTTGACTCTCAACTATGGCTGCAAACTTTTTCAGAATAAAATGATGTGATTTCCTGAGTGAGATTCCCAGTGCTCTGTGGAAAACCAACCTGGGCCTAGATCTCAGATTCCAAGGGTGACTCTCATGCGTGGCCTCCTAAAATCCCAACACAATTCATGGCAATTCTTCTCTGAGGTCAGTTCCAGAACTCAGTCTATAAGGGGAAATCACACAAGAGTTCAAGCCCTGGTGGATCCAGTCATCTCTTCCAACTGCGACACAAATGACCACAATTAAAACCAAAACACTCCCACATGGCCCTCAGTTTCTTCCATATAAACACTCATCATAACCTCTGGCTATAGGTTTCCATGAGTGGCCCAGCTCAAGACAGTGTCCAAAATGTGCTCCCTTGCACCTCATTTGCCTAAAGTCAGGGTGGCCTGGACACCCTTCCTGTGAACCATGAGTGATCAAATAGGCTTGCCATTAACACTGCTCTGCTTTTAGTATTTGAGGCCTACTGACTCTCAGGTATAGATTCTTTATTTGATTTGGAGTCATGAGAAAACACTAGGACATCTGCAGGCCTTTGAAGAACTCATTTGACCCCAGGGTCGCTATTCACACTTGATGGAGGTCAGAAACCTAATAGAGGAAGGTGAGAGACTTCATCTACAATGACTGATCTTTTTGCATTTTGGTTATGGATGCACATTTGGGATCTTTCTTTAGATCCATCAGGTGCTGAGAATCTAAGCCACTGCCTCACACAGGGCCAAGAGGCTGATTCAGACACTTCCCTTTCCAAAGCAATTAAGCAAAGAGCCACAGGTGATGCCCATTCATTTCCATTTGAATAATGATTTCCTCAGGCTTCACATGGGAGTGGCCTAAACAAAAGACCTTCTTTACATTCAGGGCTACAGAACAATAGGTAAGCAAATGGCCCAAAGCAGGGTTTCTCCACTGAGACTTTCCTGGTCACCCTGATATCTGAGTTTTCTGAGATGCTCCCATTCCCTTTAGCTATCCAGTACATGGCCATGTGACAGAGCTTGGAGGTGGTACATATCTTGGACACAAAACCATGAGCCTATTATGGAGAGTGTCCAGAATTCAGAAAGAAAACCGGAAATTAGGAAGATAGTAGGTTTTGCCCACTGATAAGGCTAGCCACAGTCCATTCATAAATTGGCAGGATGAATACTGGGAAGCTTTCTACTAGACAGGACACATCCATTGATGCATTCTCTTTTCTAATACTACATCCACGGGCAGAGTGGGATACACAGACATAGAAGCACTCACCTTGTCAAAGAACATACTAGAAACAGTCCACTCCAAACGAAACAAATCGCCTTTCCTACCTATTCTCAGAACATGAGACAAAACCACAAATTCACATCCACACTCACAAAGGCACCTCCTTCCCCCATGTAGGTCTGTGACTATCCGGAGTGTCCAATGACTGGTGGGCCATACTATTTTTCCATGAGATGGACTTTGCTGTCTCAGTTCTTGTCTCCTAGGCCAACTCTGTGAAGTTGTCAGAAGCCAGTGGTGAGCCACTACCTGCTTTCTCAGGAAAGGCCCCTCTTCAGAGCTGTCCTGGCATTTGGCCATCCTTACATCAGTACGTACTAAGAAAGACTGACTCTTCCCTTGATAAATCCAAACAAGTGAGACCACTGGGACTGGGACTGGGACTGGCTGTTGTTGTCTGTCTTCATGAACCCAAGTTTATAGAGTTTCATTACTAAGGAAGTTATGTGAGGTAACTTCCTTCAGGAAGTGAATGAAGTCACTGCCTTGGCAACCACTTTGTCCTAACAGTTGCTTCCAAGGGTCCAATGAGATGGGGGGTGCCCCTATTCCTGTGACATTTTCACAAGTTAGAATGGTATATCAACCATTGGCACCTGGGAAGAGCTAGCCACACAGGCCTGGTTTGGTCCATCTTCTCTACATTAAGATGAAAGAGGCTGATTCAGACACATCCCTTCAACCTGACCATGTTGTTTACCATGGAAGTTGACTTTTCCTCCCTCAGGTCCTTCATTGGTGCCTACAACTTCTCCAGGGATTATTTCGGCATGGACCTTTGAGGTTCTCAAAAGGTGGATGATCCCCTACACTCCTGTATTGTAAGAACAAATCTGTCCCTTCTTTTCTGTAAAGTTAGATTGCGGGAACTGTGTATGGTTAGGGTAATAATAGGTTCGATTTGGGTTAGGAATCATTCTGTGAAATGAATAATGGTATTTGGAACCTGTGACAGTTACAAGAATATACAGGTGAAATGTAAGTATGAAAACAGAAATCCAGGTAAGATTTGAAGCCCAGAAGAGCATTGGGCACTTGATTGGTATACTTAGCTTTGAAATACCTTCTGCACAGATGTCTCAGATAAATCGATATACAATGGCATAGGACCTTGTAAATTGGATGATTGAATGTAGAAGAAAACATCGACTCAAAAAGGGATAGTCACTAGGATTTGGAAGATAGTCAGTACGTTTCGGAAGAAGAGGGAGTATAGGATTTGTACAAAAAGTTCTTTATCAATAGGGTTTCCGGTAAAGAGTGAATGTAAATGTCAGCACATGTGAAGAGTCAGACACAATGATGAACTGGGCAAAATATATAGGGAAGCAGATATTATTAGAGACATTAAGAAATCAGGCAATTTATAAATTGACTGATAGGATTAGACATTTTCAACAGGGTACAGGTTCAATATACAAACAAATATTTAGTCACCAATAGGATTGATATTTGAGAGCATTAGGCAATCTGGACTTGTATGTTTTTAGTAATCCATGTTCACTTTCCATTTAGGCTTTGGTACAATCATAAGTGTGAACTTTGCATTTTGTGTCCAGAATATTACTGTGATAAATTGTATATGTAGATCAGGTGACATGAGTATTTCGTCCACCATTTCTGTTGGCAATATTTTGAAGATGTATAAATTAGTATTGGGTGTACAAATAGGTGTACCCTGTGTCTATGAATATAGATATAATGAATGAATATAACATACTGTGAATAAATAATATAACTTGTTCCAACTTTAAATACTGGATTAAATTGATATCTGAAAATATGCAGAAAATCTTATATTGATATACATACATTCATTCCAACCATTTATACATCTAATGGTAATATTAGGGTTATGGTTTATCATGAAGTGTGTGTGAGTTTTGCTTCAAAAGTGATTATTGAAATCTAAAAAAAAAAAGAAGTCTCATGGAAAGACCAGTCAAAAAACATGGAGGAATACTTGTGTACTGAAGCAGGAAGTGATTAAAAGTAAAACAAAGGCCTATAAATTTGTGAACTTGTGAATGAAATATATATCCTATGATGTGCATAAACTGAAGAAATAGTCATGTAACAGTGTTGAATAAAAATGAACATAAAAATACACATCATGTCCCACAGGAATCTACTTGCATTGATGTTAAAGTGGGTCAGTTACTGTAGAAAAATTAGGATTTCTATGCACCATTCACTGAACTTAGATTTCAGTACTAGGAAACAGTATGTATTTAAGGTGGATGAATATTTCTGAGAATAATTTTGTGAACATTTGATTATAAATCCACATACATAAATATGAATGCATTTAGGGATTGTATAATAAGACACATATATTTTATATTCTGAAAAATCTGGAGAGTATATATATATATATATATATATATATATATATATATATATATATAAATATATATATATATACACACATGCACATGCACAGACATTAAAAGGTTGCAATATATATGCCAATCGAAATTCATCATGAAATATATATCATCCAGAGATCCAAATATATTCATTTTAGTGAACATGGATTTATGTATTATGTTGTTCAACTAGGAAGCTCACCCCTCGTTTTAATTTTCAGTTCCAACAACGTTTAGGAGGAGTGATCCATTTTCACAATTTGTATCTGCCAAGTCAGCCACCTCACAAGAATGTATGTGTGACACCAGGTAGGATTCTATATGTGCATACAAAAATACTGTGCTGAATGGGCTACCGATAAAGGGAGACAAGAATTCACACATTTGTTAACTTTAAAACACATGGAGAACTATTTCAATTTAAAATTGACTAGATTTATAACACCTACCCTTCATCACCCAAAAGGTATATCCATCTATACACCATGCCTCCTCTGAACTGCTTGTATTTCTATTGTGTTTGGATTATTTTTCTCTATCACATTAGGATTGCCGTAGTCTGGCTGGGCACAATTCAGGAGCCACTTGTCAAAAGAAACTAACTTTATTTTTAGAACCACACACGCCAAAATAATACCTCGTCGGGAAAAACCCTCAGAGCCCAACTGCCACCACCGGCTTCCCACAAGCCTCTCAACATCCCCACTCCTCCTGCTCTTGAGGTCGATTGGCTGGGTCATGTGGGCAGAGCCAAAAAAGTCACCCAATGAGAAACTCCGTAGTCTGAAAGGGTGGGGAAACAGCCCAATGAGCATCACCGCAGAAGAGCCATCAGCTAGATGTTGCTGGGGCTTCTGTGAGCCAATGATCAGCTTGCAGTCTTAAAGGGCAGGGAAAAAGCTTAATGAGCATCTTCAATGAGCATCACCGCAGAGGAGCCAATCAGCTAGATGTTGCTGGGTCCGCTGTGAGCCAATCTTCAGCTGGTAGTCTGAAAGTTTGCTTTGGCCCCTTTGGATGTGGCTCTCAACATCTCCCCCTCTCTGTTTAAACAACAAGCATGTGCCTTAGGGATTGTGCCTGCCTTAGGTTGTCCAATAGTACATATGGTTCTTACCCATTATCGAATGAGCTGACCTTTAGGTGTAAGCCTCCTGTCTTGGGTTGGTACCATTGCAATTGGTTCTTACCTGTCACTGACTACAGGTCCAGTATACAACCACACCTGTGGAGAGGTCTTTGTACCAGCGGGTGGGTGAGATTCTTTGCCTCACCTCTGTTGGCCACCAAATTTTAGCTGAATGACCATGACAAGCAGAAGGGAGGAGGATACACCAAGCCAATTGACGGCTCCTTTTGGAAAAATTGTACCACCGATGGCATCATCAGCAAAAATACACCATCACTACCACAAGTTGCTGCACCAACAGATAGTTCACAATGCATGCAGGTGAGTTCACAATGCATACAAGTGATACATAGTCCAGGAAAGTTCTATAAGCAGTTCAGTGATGGCTATTGCAGAAGCTGTAGATTGGTTTTATCTTTGTCTTCACAGGCAATGAGATGAAGATAGGAATTCTGGCAATAATGCCTAAAGAAAATATTATGTAACATTCCAGAAGGCACTAAAAGGAAACAATTTTCTTAACAATTTAGATTATATTGAAGAAAATTATTAAATATAATGAAAAGGAAAGGTGAAAGTAAACAAACAGATCTGTTAAGCTCCTTTATTGTTCACATTTTAAAACAGTCCTCAACTGGTGTTTACCCAATAAATTAAAACATTTACATCACGTGAATAAAAAGAAATATTTGGATCTATGGATAAATAGATATTTTATTTATAATAATAAAATAGACATTGAAAAAAGCATCCTGGTTCTTTCACAGATGTAAGAATAGCCAAATTGGAGTTCTGGATATCAGCTGTTATGTATTTGAGCCAAATCATCTTCTTTTTGGTCTGTAGACATCTCTTTAATTAATCTCTCTGGAATCCAAATCTGCTGCTGTTCTCCCTGTGGAAACACACAAACAGACCCCCGACTCCAGACAATTACTGGGTCAGGACATTTCCATTGTTCTGTTAGAATATCCTTCCAAAGTACCTTGGGCTTATGTACATTTTTAGGGCACATATGCCTTTCCGCATCACTAAGCCCTGATGAATCCAAATTTTAAAACTTTAGAGTAAAAAGGGTTATTTTAAGTTTATCTTTGGGGAATATATACCCCTTTCCAATTCCTTCTTTTTGCTTTAATAAGTACGTTTTAGTAGTTCGATGAGCTCTTTCAACTATGCCTTGTCCCTGCGGATTGTATGGGATTCCTGTTATATGAGTAATGCCAAATGATGAGCAAAATTGTTTAAAAGGGGTAGAAGTATAACCGGGGGCCTTATCGGTTTTTAACTGTTTTGGAATGCCCACAGTGGCAAAATTTTGTAAGCAATGAGCTATAACATCTTTAGTTTTTTCTCCAGCATGAAGGGAGCCCATCAAAAATCCAGAAGAAGTATCAACTGTAACATGCAAACATTTTAATTTTCCAAATTCTGGCAAGTGTGTGACGTCCATCTGCCAAATATGGTTAGGTATCAATCCTCTAGGATTGACTCCAAGATTCACTTGTGGTAAAAAGGTCACACAGTTTTGTCATTGTTTTATTATTTGTCTAGCTTATTCCTTGGTTATGTTAAAACTCTTTTGTAAAGTATTAGCATTGACGTGGAAATTTTTATTAAAATTTATAGCTTTTTCTAATGTAGAGAAAATATGTATGTATGTCATGTGTAGCTTTATCTGCTTAATCATTGCCCAAACTAAGGGCTCCAGGCAATCCTGTATGTGTCCTGATATGTCCTATAAAGAACGGATCTTTTCTGTACCAGATTAGACTTTATATAGTGGAAAGCAAAGAGAAAACAGTAGAGGAAGGGGAAATCCTACCACCATCTTCAAGTGATACTATAGCACTAACTATATACTGATTATCTGAAAATAAATTAAATACAGATGCTTTAAGCACCACAAAAGCTTGTAATACTGCATTAAGCTCTACATTTTGAGCTAATTGTTTGGGTACTAAAAATGTAAAAGTTCGATCAGGTGTAACTATTGATGCTGTACCATTATTTGACCCATCAGTGAATATATTTGGAGCAATTATAATAGGTGTTTTTCTTGTCATTTTTGGAAAAATTACATGATGCAATGACCAAAAAGACAATAAAGGATTAGATGGTAAGTGGTTATCAAATGAAACATTAGATTTGCACATGATTATTGCCCAAGTATTTAACTCATTATCTAACTCATCAATTTGATTCATAGTATATGGAGTAATCATTTTATTGAGAAAAATTCCAAACACTCCCTTTGCTGCTTTTATTCCTTTGAGCATTAATTGTCCTACAGCCTCAGTATACCTAGTAAGAATAGTGTTAGGAGAATAAAATAAATGTATCTATAATAATGGACCTTCTTGCCAAAAATACTTCTGTAGGAATATTTTTTGTTGGTAGTACAATAAATAATAAAGGCAAACTTATATCAATTCTATCCAAATGAATATTTTCCATAAATGTTTCAATGATTTTTAATGCCTTTCTTGCTTCAGGTGTTAACATTCTGTGTGCATTTGGATCTGATGGACCTTTTAGGATATCAACTATAGGTTCCACCTTTCCTGTTGGTATACCTAGATAAGGCCTTATCCAATTTATGTCTGCTAATAACTTTTGAAAGTCATTAAGTGATTTGAGTTGATCTATTCGTATTTGAATTTTTTGTGAATGGACCATGGTTGTTCATAATAGAACTCCTAAATAATTACCTGGAAAATTTAATTGTACTTTATCTATTGCTATCTCTAGTTTATAATTTTTTAATAAGTTTGTAAGTGTGGCATAACATTCTAGCAATGTGTTTTTAGCTTTCTGTGCTAATAATACACCATCCATATAGTGAAATATTTGTAATTCAGGATTTTGATTTCTAAGTGGCTGGATTAATTTGTTAACATAAATTTGAAACATAGTTGGGCTGTTAGCCATCCCTTGAGGGTGTACTTTCCATTAGGATCTCTTTTCAGGACCTTCATGATTCAGTGCAGGGATAGTAAAGGCAAAACGTGGACTATCCTCAGGATGAATTGCAATTGAATAAGAACAAACTTTAATATCTATAACTAAAACATACCAGGTTTTTGGCAAAGCAGAACATTGAGGAATCCACAATTGAGCAGGTCCCATAATAACCATCTCATTTTTAATGGCTCTTAAATCTTGCAATAATCTCCATTGATCAGATTTCTTTTTGAGGACCATAATGGGAGTATTATGGGGAGATACAGACGGCTGTATATGTCCTTCCGCTAATTGTTGTTTTACCAGGTCATGGGTTGCTTGTACCTTTTCTTTAGTCAGGGGCCACTGAGGAACCCATAATGGTCTTTCTGATTTCCAAGTAATTTTTATTGTCTCAGTGGCCCTTTCTTAAAATCAAACCCATGTCTGTCTGTTCCTTGATATATTTGTTTTGGTGCTGCTATAACTTGTTCTTGTTTTTCTAATCTTTTTCCTTTCCTAAAACCTTGTCTAGTCATAATAGTGGGTGCATTTTGATTGATGTTATTTGTTAATGTCAAACGTAATTGATCTATGACATCTCATCCCCATAAAGTTACGGGAAGATGATCCAATACATATGGCTGTATAGTTCCTTCACATCCTTCAGGATCCTTCCAATCTAATACCATTGCACTTTTATGGGGATTAGTCGCCACTCCTTGGCCTCGAAGCATTTGAGTGGTTTGTTGTAATGGCCAATGTTTTGGCCATTCTTGAAGAGATGATGCTAAATTCTGCACCTGTATCCAGTAGCCCATTACATTCATGTCCTTGAATATTTAGTTTTAGCATGGGGCGAGAATTTAAATTTAAAGAAAGCATAGCCCAATCTATACCTGTGTAGCCTAATCCCTTGACACCTCTTTCTACAGCACGACTGGAAAATTTATCATGTAGGCTTGGTATTATAAGTAACTGTGCTATTCTATCTCCTGGTGAAATTACTGATATACCCTTTGGAGAACTGGCTATAATTTTCATTTCACCTTCATTTCACCCAGAACTTATCATAAGTCCTTTTAGAGTAGAAGAGCTCTGTCCCAATAATAAGCATACTGTTTCTTGGGGAAGAGGTCCTTTTACCCCTGAGGGAATGATTTGAACTCCCATCTCTGGAGTTAGTACTGCTCTGGCAGAGGTGCAGATGTCCAACCCTGCACTCCCTCTGGTTTGTCTGATGAGGTATCTGATGGACAATGTGTACTGGGCACTACCCTGATTGGGTTGCTGGGTTCCTTCTGTGCTCCATATATTTGTGGTTTGGGGCCCCGAAGCATTGGGCACCCCTGTCCATTTTTTGGCTCCCTAGCCAGATGCCTTTTTCCATGATATCACGCTGCTGATCCTCATAAGGTCCCTTTCCTAAAACATATCAAGATTTCTCTGAGGATAACCAGCTGTTGCATTTCGCCTAGCCGTCTCCTTGCAAAATTCCTCATTGGCAACCTTCCATAACAGGTATTGTCCTCCATTTAGCACAGCTTTGCACTTATTAGCCCAATCTGCTGGCGTCATTTTCAAGTTGTTAATGTATTTGACCATGCTTACAGTGAAGGGTGCTTGAGGACCATAGGTTGTTACAGCCTCTTTTAGCTGCTTCACTGTTTTGAAATTTAAAGCACAGTGAACTCGCTGCACTCCTGCATCAAATACAGGGCATGTTAATATTTGAGATCTTGTCTCAGGATCCCAACAATCAACTGCCAGGGTTGGGGGCCTCCCAGCGTATGGAGGTGGCCTTGTTAGTTGGACACTTACGTCCTTTGGAGATAGAAAGTTGTTAGTAGCAGTTTCTTCAAATCTGGTGCTGTTGGCTGGATACTTACACCCTCTGGTGATAGAAAGGTGATAGTAGCAGTCTCCTGTTGTAACTTTCCCCCTGATGGCTTTTTCTGCTTTACACTTTCTTTCTCTGTCTCGCTAGCTTGAGTGGCCTTCTCTTTTACTTGAATTTTTTCTTTTGTCTAACTAGTTCGAGTGAGCTTCTCTTTTAATTGAATTTTTCTTCTGTCTGACTAGTTCAAGAGACTTTCTTTTTTACTTTATTTTTTTTCTGTCTGGGTAGCTCGAGAGACCTTCTTTTTTACTTGAATTTTTATCTCTGTCTGACTAGCTCGAGAGACTTTCTCTTTTACTTGAATATTTCTACTATAACTATAATACAACCCAAGAAGATAACGCCAAACCAAACTGAACCAGAATGAAACAAATGTGGAACAACAGGAAATCATTATAATAACTTTTCTATCCTCCTGAAATGCCCATCTGTCCTTTCTCCCTATCTGTTCCTCAGATGTGAGCGGTTTTTCTTTCATCTTACCCATATCCAGGGACAGGCAACTTAAAACAAAAGTGAAGTAAAACAAAAGAGGAATCTTAAAATGGCTACCCATCCTGTCGCCCTGCCTTCAGGGGTGAGCAGTTTACGTTATCACTTACCCTCACTTATTCCCCTTGCGGCCCACCAAATGCCACAGTCTGTCTGGGCACAATTCAGGAGCCACTTGACAAAAGAAACAAACGTTATTTTAAGAACCACACACGCCAAAAAAAAAAACAGCTCCTCAGGAAAACTTTTAGAACCCAACAGCCACCACCGGCTTTACACAAGCCAGCAGTGACCTACCTCACTTACTTGTTGATGGAACTCTCTGAACTGGAAGGCAGGCACACAGAGCCAGTTCCAGTCCCAGCCCCAGTGGACTCATTGTTTGGATTTACTAAGGACAGTGTCAGTTTTTCTTGGTACATACTGATATGAGGATGGCCAAATGACAGGAGAGCTCTGAAGTGGAGCCTTTCTGAGAAAGCAGGTAATGGCCTCAAATTGAAGAAGCAGAGCCATATTAAAGGCAGGCCTATTTTATCACACCTAGTTCACAGGAAGGGAGTCCAGGCCACCATGACTTTAAGCAAATGAGGGGCAAGTGAGCTAATTTTGGACACTGTTTTGCGATTTGTCGCTCATGGAAACCTCCAGACAGAGCTTAGGATGTGTGTATATATGGAAGAAGATGAGGGCCATGTGGGAGTGTTTTGGTTTTAATTGTGGTCATTTGTGTGGTAGTTGGAAGACATGACTGGGTCCACCCGTGATAAAACCTGGTGTGATTCCCCTTAGAGACTGAGTTCTGGAATGAACCTCAGAAATATTACCATGAATTGTGTTGGGATTTTAGTTAGCCACGCATGAGAGCCACCCTTGGAAATCGATCTAGGCCCAAGGTTGCTTTCCACAGAGCACTGGGAATCTCAGCCTGGATATCACATGGTTTTATTCTGAAAGACATGGCAGCCATAGTTGAGAGTCAAAACACACATGGACCTCACATTGTAGACCTCAATAGGCCTGGATTCATATGACCTTTTGGCCACTCTTTGGGAAGACTTGCCTGTGAGAGTTCTCCAGAGCTTTCAATTAAATAAGCTTCCCCACCATTTAATGGTTACAGAATGAATTGAAATCCACAGTGCCTCCAACTACATCCGTGAAAAATGGATAGATAAATACCATGACAATTTTGAATTTCCCATGACCAGATGGCAATGGAGAACATTTGAATGTCTTGTTGCTGATCATGATTGTACCAGACAGTTCCTTGATTGACTTGGTTTCATGAAAATGGTGTAGAACAGAGATGCCAGTAAGTTGGAGACTGGTGAGTAGTGGACCTAAAGCAGTGGTGTGTAGGTGTGTGATAAAATATCTGTGGTGGGGCCCTGTGGATCTGCCATTGATTTCCAAATGGATTGTGACTGACATGGTGCAGCCAGCAGACCCTTATATGTAAAGGCATCTTGTTATATGGAGAGGTTTCAGGGCAATGTTCAGATTCAGATTACCATGGACAAGGGGGCAAGCTATGTGAGATAGAAGCCTGGTTGGTGCATTCTCCTGCAGACACTGACACAGAAGACGTGACAGAAATCTCTCCAGGACTGTGTCCCATTTGAACTCATTGTATTTTGTGAAGCAAATGCCAAACTCCCAGTGCAGCAGCAAAATCACCATGAAAATTGGAGAATAACCAAATGTCTTCACAGTCCACACGGGGAGACACTTAGCCACATGAGGCCACAGTTTACCAACAAAGAGAGAATTCAACACTGCTGCCTCATGTTCATTAGAAAATCAGAAACCATGTCCTCCAGGTCACATATAAACAGACCCAGCTTTGATGGACTCACTACAAAGGAAGCCAAATTAATGGCAACAACATATATTTCAAGTGCCCAACCTCTGAGGCAGTTACTCAAGAAGTTTTTGGCCCACAGAGCTCCATGTTTGTGGAGTGTTTACCTTGTTCTTTACTTTTGGAAACTCCTCTACCACCTCCAAGGTTGTGAACTCCTCAGCATATTTCATTCCAGATATGTATTCACAGATTTTCTAACTCTTCTCCTCTAATTGTATCTTACTTGGGGCGAAGGTAATGTCAAGGCATTATTCTGGATGAGAGTGGGAAGATTTTTGTGCACCACATATTTGTATACACATCAGATACATTTTCCATTCAAACTACTGAATCCCTGACAATAACTCATAAACTACTAGACTCTGACTACTAATTCTAATATGATGGAGAAAAATAACCCAAACAGATTAGAAATACAAGCAGTTCAGACAAGGCATGCTGTATAGTTGGACTTGATTTTAAATGATAAAGGGTAGGTGTTATTAATCTATTCAATTTTTAATTGAAATAGTTATCCATGTGTTTTTAAAGGTAACAAATATGTAAATTCCTGTCTCCTATTCTCTGTAGCCTATTCAGCACATGTATTTTAATATTCACATATAGAATTCTACCTGGTATCACATGTACATTTTTGTGAGGTGGCTGACTTGGAAGATACAAATTGTGAGAAGAGATCACTCCTCCTAAACACTGTTGGAATTGAAAATTCAACTTATGTGTGAGCTTCCTAGTTGAACAACATTATACATAAACAACTGATGGATCTAAAGAAATATTCCATGTGTGCATTCCAAACTAAAATGGCAAGATAGCAGTTATTGTGAATTAAGTCTCTCGCCATTCTCTGTCAGTTTTTTGACCTCCATAATGTGAAAATAGGGATCCTTTGGCTCAAATGAGTTCTGCAACGCCCTGCAGATACTAGCCCACAGGTGCTTGGGTTTTCTCATGACTCCAATTCACATAAAAAATCTAAACCCCACAGTCAGTAGGCCTCAAATTAGAGAAGCGGAGCAGTACTAAGGGCAGGCCTATTTGATCACTCCTGGTTCACAGGAAGGGTGTCCAGGCCACCCTGACTTTAGGCAAATGAGGAGCAATGGAGCTTATTTTGGACACTGTCTTGGGCTTCGTCCCTCATGATAACCTCAAGCCAGAGGTTATGATGTGTGTCTATATGGAAGAACATGAGTGCCATGTGGGAGTGTTTTAATTTTAATTTTGGTCATTTCTGTGGCGTTTGAAAGAGATGACTTTATCCACCTGGGCTTGAACTCTGGTGTGATTGCCCTTAGAGACTGAGTTCTCATACTGCCCTCAGAGAAGTATTGCCATGAATTGTGTTGGGATTTTAAGAGGCCATTCATGAGAGTGGCCCTTGGAAACTGAGGTCTAGGCCCAGGGTGGCTTTCCACAGAGCCCTGGGAATCTCAGTCAGGATATCACATGATTTTATTCTGAAAAACTTGGCAGCCATAGTTGAGAGTCAAAACACACATGGACCACACATTGTAGACCTCATGGGCCAGGCTTCATGTGACTTTGTGGCCACATTTTGGGAAGCCTTGCCTGTGAGAGTTCTCCAGAGCTTTTATTGAAATGAGCTTCCTCAACATTTAATTGTTACTGAATGAATTTAAACCCACAGTGCCTCCAACATTATCCTTGAAAAATGACTAGATAAATACCATGGAATTTTTGAAATTCCCATGACCTGGTGGCACGGGACAAGCTTGGATGTCCTGTTGCCCATCATGAGTATACCAGACAGTGCCTTGCTTGAAAATGATGTCGAAAAAAGATGCCCAGTAAGTTGGAGCCTGATGAGTAGTGGGACTAGAGAAGTGGTGTGCAGTTGTGTGATAAAATATCTGTGGTGGGGCCATGGGGATCTGCCATTGGCTTCCAAATGGCTTCTGACTGACATGATGCAGCCAGCAGACACTTATATGTAAAGGCATCTTGTTATATGGAGAGGTTTCAGGGCAATGTTCAGAATCAGGTTGCTATGGTCAAGGGTGCAAGGTATGAGGGATTCAAGCCTGGTTGGTGCATTATCCTGCAGACCTGACAAAACACACGTGACAGAACTCCCTCCAGCACTGTGACCAGTTGAACTGCTTGTATTTGGTGAAGCAAATACCAAACTCACACTGCAGCAGCAAGAAACACTACGACAATTGGAGGATGACTGAATGGCTTCACAGTCCACACGGAGAGAGACTTAGCCCCCAATGGCCACAGTTTACCTACAAAGAGAGAATTCAGCACTGCTGCCTCATGTTCTTAGAAAATAAGAAACCATGTCCTCCAAGTCACTTAGATACATACCCAGCTTTGATGGTCTCTCTACAAAAGAAACTAAAGCTCCTGACAACAACAAATATTTCAAGTGCCCAAACTCAGAGGCAGTTACTCAAGAAATCTTTAGTCCAGCAGAGCTCCATGTTTGTAGAGTATTAACCCTTCCCTTACTTTTGGAAACTCCTCTACCACCTTCAAGGTTGTGAACTCTTGAGCATATTCCTTTGAAGATATGTATTCACAGATTTTCTAACTCTTCCACTCTAATTGTGTTTTACTTGGGGCAAAGGTAGAATCAAGGCATTGTTCTGGATGAGAGTGGGAAGATTTTTGTGTAGCACATATTTACATACACATTGGATTCATTTTCCTATTTCTATTCAAAATACTGAATCCCTGACACTAACCCATACCCTACTAGACTCTGACTACTAATTCTAATATGATGGAGAAAAATAACCCAGGCAGAATAGAAATACAAGCAGTTCAGAGGAGGCATGGTGTAGAGTTGGTCTTGCCTTTTGCATTATATAGGGTAGGAGTTATAAATCTAGTCAATTTTTTGTTGAAATAGTTCTCCGTGTGTTTTTAAAGTTAACAAATATGTCAATTCCTCTCTCCCTTTCTCTGTAGCCAATTCAGCACATGTATTTTCATATGCACATATAGAATCTTACCTGTTATCACATGTACATTCCTGTGAGGTGGCTGACTTGGCAGATGCAAATTGGGAGAAGAGATCACTCCTCCTAAACCCTGTTGGAACTGAAAATTCAACCTGTGGGTGAGCTTTGTAGATGAACAACATGATAAATAAATCCATGTTCAGTAAAATGAATATTTTTGGATCAGTGTAAGATATACATTTCATGATGAATTTCGATTGGCATATATATTCCTAATTTTTAATGTCTCTGTGTGTGTGTGTATATAAATAGATATACACTCTCCAGATTTTTCAAAATATGAAATATATGTGTCTTATTGTACAATTCCTAAATTTATTCATATTCGTGTATGCGGATTTATAATCTAATTTTCAAAAGATTATTCTCAGAATTATTCATCCACCTGAAACACATATTTGTTTCCAAGAACTGAAAACTAACTTCAGTGAATGGTGCATACGAATCCTAATATTTCTACAGTAACTGACCCACTTCAACATCAATGCAAGTAGATTCCTATGGAACATGATGTGTATTTTGATTTTGATTTCTAGTCAACACTGGTACATTATTATTTCTTCAGTTTATGGTCATCGTAAGATATATATTTCATCCACAAGTTAGCAAATTTAAAGGCATTTGTTTCACTTTCAATCACTTCCTGCTTCAGAACACATGTATTCCTCCATGTTTCTTGACTGGTCTTTTCATGAGACTTCTTTCTAAACACATTATTTTCGATTTCCATAATCACTTTTGAAGCAAAACTCACACACTCTTCATGATAAAATATACCCCTAATATTACCATTAGATGTATACCTGGTTGGAATGAATGATTGTATATTAATATAAGATTTTCTGTATATTTTCAGATATCAATTCAATCAGTTATTTAAAGCAGAACAAGTTATATTATTTATTCACAGTATGGTCTATTCTTGCATTATCTCTATATTCTTAGACATATGGTCCACCTCTTTGTACCCCCAATACTCATTTACAGGTCTTCAAAATATTGCTCCCAGAAATGGTGGAAGAAATACTCATGTCACCTGATCTACATATAAATTTAATCACAGTAATATTCTGGAAAATAAAGCAAAGGTCACACTTATGATTGTACCAAAGCCTTCAAGTGAGCATGGATTTCTAAAAACATCCATGTCCAGTTATATGAAAAAATGCTCACCATCTCTAGCAGTCAGAGAAATGCAAATCAAAACCACCCTAAGATACCATCTCACTCCAGTAAGATTGGCAGCCATTAGGAAGTCAAACAGCAAAAAGTGCTGGCGAGGATGTGGGGAAAAGGGTACTCTTGTACATTGCTGGTGGGACTGCAAATTGGTGCGGCCAATTTGGAAAGCAATATGGAGATTTCTTGGAAAGCTCGGAATGGAACCACCATTTGATCCAGCTATTCCCCTACTCGGTCTATTCCCTAAAGACCTAAAAAGAGCACACTATAGGGACACTGCTACATCCATGTTCATAGCAGCACAATTCACAATAGCAAGACTGTGGAACCAACCTAGATGCCCTTCAATAGACGAATGGATAAAAAAAATGTGGCATTTATACACAATGGAGTATTACTCTGCATTAAGAAATGACAAAATCATAGAATTTGGAGGGAAATGGATGGCATTAGAGCAGATTATGCTAAGTGAAGCCAGCCAATCCCTTAAAAACAAATGCCAAATGTCTTCTTTGATATAAGGAGAGTAGCTAAGAACAGAGTAGGGACAAAGAGCATGAGAAGAAGATTAACATTAAAGAGGGATGAGAGGTGGGAGGGAAAGGGAGAGAGAAGGGAAATTGCATGTAAATGGAAGGAGACCCTCAGGGGTATACAAAATTACATACAAGAGGAAGTGAGGGGAAAGGAGGAAAAATATAAGGGGGAGAAATGAATTACAGTAGAGGGGGTAGAGAGAGAAGAGGGGAGGGGAGGGGGAGGGGGGATAGTAGAGGATAGGTAAGGCAGCAGAATACAACAGACACCAGAATGGCAATATGTAAATCAATTGTTGTGCAAATGATGTGATTCTGCAATCTGTATATGGGGTAAAAATGGGAGCGCATATCCCACTTGAATCAAAGTGTGAAATATGATATATCAAGAACTATGTAATGTTTTGAACAACCTACAATAAAAATTAATTTAAAAAAATGTCAATCCAATTGGTGACTACATATTTGCTTCTTTCTAAGATTATATTTTCAAACTCAACCCTGTTGAAAATGTCTAATCCTAGCACTCACCTTATACTTTGCCTGATTTCCTAATGTTTCTATCGATATCTGCGTCCTACATTATTTCCCCAGTTTATCATTTTGACTGACTGTTCATATGTGCTGATATTTACATTCACTATCTACCTGAAACCAAATTGCTAAAGAACTTTTGGTCCAAATCATATACTCACTCTTCTTTCTGAATCTACCGACTATCTCCCAAAACCTACTGACAATCCTTTTTTGAATGGATGTTCTCTTCGACATTCAAACATCCAAGGTACAAGGTCTGATGCCATTGTATATTGCTTTATCTGAGACATCTGTGCAGGACATAATTCAAAGCTAAGTCTCCAAATCAAGGGGACAATCCCTTTCTGGCCTTCAAATCTTACGTGGATTTCTGTTTTCATACATATATTTCACCTCTATATTCTTATAAATATCGCAGGTTCCCAATACCATTATTCATCAAGCAAAATGATTCCTCACCCAAATCGAACATGTAATTAACCCAAACCATATACTCCTCCCTCATTCTAGCTTTATAGAAGAACAGGGACGGGGTTGGTCTTACAATACAGAAATGTAGGGGATCTATCACCTGCTGAGAACCTCAAAGGTACATGCAGAAATGATCCTTAGAAAAGATGTAGGCAGCTATCAAGGACCTGAGAGAGGAAAAGTCATCTTCCATGGCAAACAACCTGGTCTGGATGAGGGGTTGTGTCTGAATCAGCCTTTCTGTTCCTAATGTACAGAAGCTGGACCAAACCAGGCCTGTGTGGAGAGCTGTTTCCGGGTGCCTATGGATGATATACCATTCTAAATTGTGAAAGTGTCACAGGAAATAGGGGCAGAAACCATCTCATGGGACCCTTGGAAGCAACTGTTAGGACAATGTGGTTGCAAAGGCAGTGACCTCATTCAGTTCCAGAACAAAGTGACCGCATCTCAATTCCTTGCTGATGGAACTCTCTGAACTTCCGATCTAGGAAACCAGGCATCCAGAGCCAGTCCCAGGCCCCGTCCCAGTGGGCTCACTTGTTTGGATATTCCAAGGACAGAATCAGTCTTTCTTGGTATCTACTGATGTGAGGATGGTCAAATTCCAGGATAGCTTTGAAGACTGGCCTTTCCAGAGAAAGCAAGTAGTGGCTCCCGAGGGCTCCTGATGACTTCACAGAGTTGGCCAAGGAGACCAGATCTGGGATAGGACAGGCCATTTCGTAGTAACATAGTAAGGCTCACCAGTGATAGTACACTCCGGATAGTCACAGACCTACTTGAGGGAAGGAGATGCCTTTGTAGGTGTAGTTGTGTGTTTGTGTTTTTTTCTCATGTTCTGAGTAAAGGTAGGAAAGGCAGTTTGTTTGGTTTGGAGGGGACTGTTTCTACTAAGTTGTTTGACAAGGCAAGTGTTTTTAGGTCTGTGTATCCCAGTGTGTCTGTGGTTGTAGACATTAGAAAAGAGAATGCATCAATGGATATGTCCTGTCTAGTATAAAACTTCCCAGCATTCATCCTGCCCATTTTATGAATGGACTGTGGCTTGCCTTATCGAAGGGCAACACCTTAAACCTTCTTAAGTTCCTGTTTTCTTCCTGAACTCTGGCCACTCTCCAGAATAGGCTCATGGTTTTGTTTCCATTATATGTACCACCTCCAAGCTATGTGACATGGCCATGTACTGGATAGCTGAAATGAATGGCGAGTATATCAGAAAACTCAGATATCAGTGTGAGCAGTAAACTGTCAGTAGAGAAACCCTGCTTTGGGCCTTTTGCTAACCTATTGTTCTGTTTCCCTGAATGTCAGGAAGATCTCTGCCTCAGGCCAACCATTTGGGAAGCCTGAAGAAAATGGTTTTCAAATGAAAATGATTTGGTATCACATGTGGCTCTTTGCTTACTTGCTTTGGAAAGGGATATATCTGAATCAGCCTTTTGGTCCTGTGTGAGACTGTGGCTTAGATCTCAACACCTAATGGATCTAAAGAAAGATCCCATGTGTGCATCCAAAAGCTAATTGACAAAAGAACAGTCATTGTGGATGAAGTCTCTCGCCTTCCTCTGTAAAAATTCTGACCTCCATCAAGTGAGAATAGGGATCCTTTTGGTAAAATGAGTTCTTCAGAGCCTTACAGAGTCTAGCCCCTATGTGCTTGGGTTTTCACATGACTTCAATTCACATAAAGAATCTAAATCCCACAGTCGGAAGGCGTAAAATTGGAAAAGCGGAGCAGTATTTACGGCAGGCCTATTTGATCACTCCTGGTTCACAGAATGGTGTCCAGGCCACCATGACTCCATGCAAATGAGGGGCAACGGAGCTTATTTTGGAAACTCTCTTGGGCTGCAACCCTCATGGAAACCTCCAGCCAGAGGTTATGATGAGTGATTATATGGAAGATGATGAGGGCCATGTGGGAGTGTTTTGGTTTTAATTGTGGTCATTTATGTGGTTGGAAGAGATGACTGGGTCCAACTGGGCTTGCACATTTGTGTGGTTTCTTTAGAGACTGACTTCTGGAACTGACCTCAGAGAAGTATTGCCATGAATTGTGTTGGGATTTTAAGAGTTCATGTATGAGAGTCACTCTTGGAAACTGAGATCTACTCCCAGGTTTGCTTTCCACAGAGGACTGGGCATCTCAGCTAGGATATCACATGATTGTATGCTGAAAGACTTGGCAGCTATTGTTGAGAGTCAAAACACACATGGACCTCACATTGTGGACCTCAATGGGCCTGGCTTCATGTGACCTTTTAGCCACTCTTTAGAAAGGCTTGCCTATGAGAGTTCCCCAGAGGTTTCATTGAAATGAGCTTCCTCAACATTTAATACTTCCTGAATGAATTGAAACCCCCAGTGCCTCCAACTTCATCCTTGATAAGTGGCTAGATAAATACCATAAAATTTCTGAAATTCCCATGACCAGGTGGCACTGGAGAACCTTTGGATGTCCTGTTGCTGATCATGAGTATAACAGACAGTTTGTGGATTTCCTGGGTTTCATGAAAATGGTGTAGAACAGAGTTGCCAGTAATTTGGGGCCTGCTGAGTATTGGGCCTAGAAGAGTGGTGTGCAGGTGTGTGATAAAACATCTGTGTTGGGGCCTTGTGGATCTTCCATTGGCATCCAAATGGCTTGTGACTGACATAGTGTAACCAGCAGAACCTTATATGTAAAGGCATCTTGTTATATGGAGAGTTTTCAGGGCAATGTTCAGAATCAGGTTGCTATGGTCAAGGGGGCAAGCTATGTGAGATAGAAGGCAGGTTGGTGCATTCTCCTGCAGACTCTGACCCACCACACATGACAGAACTCCTTCCTCGACTGTGTTCCAGTTGAACTCCTTTTATTTCGTGAAGCATATACCAAATTTCCAGTGCACTAGCAAAAAACACCATGGTAAGTGGAGGATGACCAAATGGCTTCACAGTCCACACGGGGAGACACGTAGCCTTCAGTGACCACAGTTTAACTGCAATGAGAGAATTCAGCACTGCTGCCTCATGTTCATTGTAAAATAAGAAACCATATCCTCCAGGTCACATTGATGCAGAACCAGCATTGATGGTCTCACTACAAAGGAAGGTAAATTCCTGACAAAAACATATATTGCAAGTGCCCAAACTCAGAGGCAGTTTCTCAAGAAGTCTTTAGTCCAGCAGAGCTCCTTGTTTGTGAAGTGTTTACCCTGTCCCTTACTTTTGGAAACTCCTCTACCATATCCAAAGTTGTAAAGTCTTGAGCATATTCCATTTCAAATATGTATTCACAGATTTTTTTAACTCTTCTCGCATAATTATGTATTACTTAAGGTGAGCGTAATGTCAAGGCATTGTTCAGGATGAGAGTGGGAAGATTTTTGTGCATCACAATTTTGCATACACATTTTATTCATTTTCTTAGTTGAACAACATTATACATAAATCCATGTTCAGTAAAATATATATTTTTGCATCCATGGATGATATATATTTCACTATGAATTTCAATTGGCATATATATTGCTACTTTTTAATGTCTTTGTGTGTTTTGTGTATATATATATTTACATATATATATATATATATATATATATATATATATATATATAATCCGGATTTTTCAAAAAATGAAATATATGTTTTATCATACACTCTCTGAATTCTATAAGTTCATATATGTGGATTTATAATCAACTTTTAACAAGATTATATTCAGAAAGATTTATCCACCTGAAATACATATTTGTTTCCTAATACGGAAAACTAACTTCAGTGAATGGTGCATACAAATCCTGATATTTCTACAATAACTGATTCAGTTTTACATCAATGCGAGTAGATTCCTATGGGGCATGATATGTATTTTGACGTTCATTTTTATTCAACACTGATACGTTGATATTTCTTCAGTTTATGCACATCATACGATATATATATTTCATCTACAAGTTAGCATATATATAGGCGTTTGTTGCACTTTCAATCACTTCCTGCTTCAGAACCCATGTATTCCTCCATGTTTCATGACTGGTCTTTCCATGAGACTTCTTTCCAAACACATGATTTTCGATTTACATAATCACTTTTGAAGCAAAACTCACACCCTTCATCATAAACCATAACCCTAATATTAACATTAGATGTATCATTGTTTGGAATAAATGATAGTATATCAATATAAGATTTCTTATATATTTTAAGATATCAATTTAATCCATTATTTAAAGTGGAACTAGTTATATTATTTACTCACAGTGTGGTGTACTCATGCATTATCTGTATATTAGTAGACACAGGGTACATCTCTTTGTACCCCCAATACCAATTTATACGTATTCAAAATATTGCTCTGAGAAATGGTGAAAGAATTACTCATGTAACCTGATTTATATGTACATTTTATCACAGTAATATTCTGAACACTAAACGCAAGGGTCACACTTATGTTTGTACCAAAGCCTAAATGGAAAGTGAACTTGGATTACTAAAAACATCCATGTCCATGTGGCATAATTCTCACAAATATCAATCCTTTTGGTGACTACATATTTGTTTTTTTCCTAATTTATATATTCAAACTCAACCCTGTTTGAAATGTCTAATCCTATCACTCACTTTATACTTTGCCTGATTTTCTAATGTCTCTGTTGATATCTGCTTTCCTACATATTTTCCCCAGTTCATCATGTGACTGACACTTCACATGTGCTGACATTTACATTGACTCCCTAAGCGAAACCCTATTACTAAAGAAATTTGTTTCAAATCCTATACTTACTCTTCTTCCTAAACCTACCGACTATCCCAGTTTGAGTGGATGTTCTTGTACATTCAATTATCCAATGTACAAAGTCCTATGCCATTCTATATCGAATTATCTGAGACAAATCTGCAGAATGTAATTCAAAGTTAAGTATCCCAATCAAGGGCATAATGCCCTTCTGGGCTTCAAATCTTACCTAGATTTCTCTTTTCATACTTATATTTCACCAATATATTCTTATAAATATTGCATGTTCCAATACCATTATTCATCCCACAGAATGATTCCTAACCCAATTGGAAAATGTTATTAACCCTAACCATGCACTGTTCCATCAATCTAATTTTACAGAAAAGCAGGAACAGAGTTTGTCTTACAATACAGGAATGTAGGGGAACTTCCACCTGCTGAGAACATCAAATGTCCATGCAGAAATGATCCCTGAAGAAGATGTAGACAGCTATGAAAGACCTGAGAGAGGAAAGGTCATCTTCCATGGCAAACATCCTGGTCAGGATGAAAGGTTTTGTCTGAATCAGCCTCTCTCTTCTTAATGTAGAGAAGATGGACCAAACCAGGCCTGTGTGGAGAGCTATTCCCGGGTGCCTATGGTTGATATACCATTCTAACTTGTGAAAATTTCAAAGTAAGTAGGGGCAGCCTCCATCTCATGGGACAATTGAAAGCAACTGTTAGGACAAAGTGGATGCCAAGGCAGTGACCTCATTCAGTTCCTGAAGGAAATGACCTCACCTCACATTTTTGGTGATGGAACACTTTGAACTTGGGATTCAGGAAGCCAGGAACCCAGAGTCAGTCCCAGTCCCAGTCACAGTGGGCTAAATTGTTTTGATTTAACAAGGACAGAGTCATTATTTTTTGGTCCTACTGATGTGAGGATGACCAAATGCCAGGAAAGCTCTGAAAACTGGCCTTTCCAGAGAACGCAGGGAGTGGCTCACCGCGGACTCCTGACAACTTCACAGAGTTGGCCAAGGATACCAGATCTGAGACAGGACAGGCATGTTGGGGGAATATATTATGGCCCACCAGTCAGACCACCCTCTGGATAGTCACAGACGTACTTGGGGGAAGGAGGTGCCTTTGTGGTTGTGGGTGTTAGTTTGTGGTTTTGTCTCATGTTCTGAGAATAGGTAGGAAAGGTGGTTTGTTTTGTTTGGTATGGACTCATTCTAGTAAGTCATGTGACAAGGCGAGTGTTTCTATGTCTGTGTATCCTTCTGTGTCCGTGGTTGTAGACATTAGAACGCAGAATGCATCAATGGATGTGTCCTGTCTAGTAGAAAGCTTCTCAGCTTTCATCCTGCCCAATTTATGATTAGACTGCAGATTGCCTTATGGATGGGAAACACCTGCTAATTTTAAGTTGCTGTTTTCTTCCTGAATTCTGGCCACTCTCCAGAATACGCTCGTGGTTTGTGTCCAAGATATGTACCACGTCCAAGCTCTGTGATATGGCCATGTACTGGATAGCTGAAGGGAATGGCGAGCATCTCAGAAAACTCAGATATCAGTGTGACCAGGAAAGTCTCAGTGGAGAATCCCTGCTTTGGGCCTTTTTTTTTACCTATTGTTCTTTTGCCCTGAATGTCAGGAAGGTCTTTGCCTCCGGTCACCCCTTTGTGAAGCCTGAAGAAACAGTTTCCAAATGGAAATGAATGGGCATCACCTGTGTCTCTTTGTTTAATTTCTTTAGAAAGGGATGTGTCTGAATCAGCCTCTTGGCCCTGTGTCAGGCTCTGGCTTAGATTCCCAACACCTGAGGTATCTAAAGAAAGATCCCATGTGTGCATTCAAAATCAAAATGGCAAAAATTGCAGGCATTGTGGATGAAGTCACTCACCTTCCTCTGTAAGGTTCCTGACCTCGATCAAGTGAGAGTAGGGATCCTTTGGGTCAAATGAATTCTTCAAAGCCATGCAGAGTCTATCCCATATGTGGTTGGGTTTTCTCATGACTCCAGTTCACTTAAAGAATCTGAACCCCAGAATCAGAAGGTCTCAAATTGTAGAAGTGGAAAAGTATTAAAGGCAGGGCTATTTGATTATTCCTGGTTTACAGGAAGGGTGTGCAGGCCACCCTGACTTTATGCAAATGAGGGGTAAGGGAGCTTATTTTGGACACTGTTCGGCTGCGCCCCTAATGGAAACCTCCAGCCAACGGTTTTGATGAGTGTCTATATGGAAGAAGATGATGGCCCTGTGGGAGTGTTTAGGTTTCAATTGTATTCATTTGTGTGGTGGTTGGAAGAGATGACTGGCTCCACCTGGGCTTGAACTCTGGTGTGATTTCCCTTGGAGACTGAGTTCTGGAATTGACCTTAGAGAAGTATTGCCATGAATTGTGTTGGGATTTAGGAGGCCACACATGAGAGTCGCCCTTGTAAACTGAGATCTACGCCCAGGTTGGCTTTCAACAGATCACTGGGAATCTCAGCCAGGATATCACATGATTTTATTCTGAAAGATTTTGCAGCCATAGTTGAGAGTCAAAACACACATGGACCTCACATTGCAGACCTCAAAAGGCCTGGTTTGATGTGACCTTTTCGCCACTCTTTGGGAAGCCTTGCCTGTGAGAGTCTCCTGAGCTTTCATTGAAATGAGCTTCCTTACCATTTAACGTTTCCTGAATAATTGAAACCCTCAGTGACTCCAACATTATCCTTGAAAATTGGCTAGATAAATACCATAAACTTTTGAAATTCCCATGACCTGGTGGCACTGCAGAACCTTTGGATGTCCTTTTGATGATCATGAGCATGCCAGACAGTGTCTTGATTGACTGGGTTTCATGAAAATGGTGTAGAACAGAGATGCCAGTAAGTTGGAGCCTGCTGAGTAGTGGTCCTAGAACAGTGCTGGGCAGGTGTGTGATAAAACATGTGGTGGGGCCATGTGGATCTGCCTTTGGCTTTCAAATGGCTTGTTACTGACATGGTTCAGCCAGCAGACCCGTCTGTGAAAAGGCATCTTTTTATATGGAGAGGTTTCAGGGCAATGTTCAGAATCAGGTTGCTATGGTCAAGGGGTCAAGCTATGTGGGATAGAAGCCTGGTTGGTGCATTCTCCTGAAGACCCTGACCCACCACTCATGACAGAACTTCCTCCAGCACTGTGACTCAGTTGAACTCCTTGCATTTAATGAAGCAAATACTAAACTCCCAGTGAAGCAGCAAGAAACACCACGAAAATTGGAGGATGACCAAATGGCTTCACACTCCACACGTGGAGACACTTAGCCCCCAGGATCCACAGGTTACCTAAGAAGAGAGAATTCAGCACTGCTGCCTCATTTTAATTGAAAAATAAGAATCCATGTCCTCCAGGTCACATAGATGCAGACGCAGCTTTGATGGTCTCACTACAAAGTAAGGTAAACTCCTGACAAAAACATATATTTCAAGTTCCCAACCTCAGAGGCAGTTTCTCAAGAAGTTTTATTGCAGCAGAGCTCCATGTTTGTGGAGGGTTTACCCTGTCCCTTACTTTTGGAAACTCCTCTACCACCTCCAAGATTTCAAAACACGGAGCATATTCCTTTCCAGATATGTATTCATTGATTTTCTAACTGTTCTTCTCTAATGTTGTTTTAGTTGGGGTGAAGGTACTGTCAAGGCATTACCCTTGATGAGAGTGGGAACATTTTTGTGTAGCACATATTTACATACACATTGGATTCATTTTCCAATTTTCCATTTGAAATACTGAATCCCTGACACTAACCCCTACCCTACAACACTCTGACTACGAATACTAATAAGATGGAGAAAAATAACCCAAACAGAATAAAAATACAAGCATTTCAGAGGAGGCATGGCGTACAGTTGGACTTGCCTTTTGCATTATATAGGGTAGGAGTTATATATATATATATATATATATATATATATATAGTCAATTTTTTGTTGAAATAGTTCTCCATATTTTTTTATTGTTAAACAATATGTGAATTCCTGTCTCCCTTTCTCTGTAGCATATTCACCACCTGTGTTTTTATATGCACACATAGAATCCTACCTGGGACCTCACATACATTCTTGTGAGGTGGCTGACTTGGGAGATACAAATTGTAATGGATCACTCCTCCTAAACGATGTTGGAACTGAAAATTCAAATTATGGGTGAGCTTTCTACTTGAACAATATTATTCATAAATCCATGTTCACTAAAATAAATATTTTTGAATCTGTCGATGATATATATTTCATGTTGAATTTCGATTGGCATATATTGCTATTTTTAATGTCTGTCTGTGTGTGTGTGTGTGTGTGTGTGTATATATATATATATATATATATATATATATATATATATACTCTCCAGATTTTTCAAAATGTGAAATATGTGTCTTATTTTAAACTCACCAAATTCATTCATATTCATATATGTGTATTTATAATCAACTTTTCACAAGATTATTCTTAGAAATATTCATTCACCTGAAATACATATTTGTTTCCTAGAACTAAAAAGTAACTTCAGTGGATGGTGCATACAAATCCTAATATGTTTACAGTAACTGACCCAGTTCAAAATCAATGCAAGTAGATTCCAATCGGACATGATGTGTATTTTGATGTTCATTTTTATTCAACACTGGTAGATTACTATTTCTTCAATTTATGCACATCATAGGATATATATTTCATCCACAAGTAAGAAAATTTATAGGCATTTGTTTCACTATCAATCACTTCCTACTTCAGAACACATGTATTCCTCCATGTTTCTTGACTGGTCTTTTCATGAGAATAGGGACGGACAAGGCAAGGCAAGGCACCTAAGATAGTACCGAAGACACGGAAACAATCCTATTTGGTTGCAAACGGATTTAGAGGGCATTGCTTCCGTTGTAATCAATTAATCCCCTGAAACCCAAGTTTAGAATGTTTCAGAATTTTGTGAATAACATTTAAAGAAGGGGCTCAGAAGTTCACAGTCTGCAGAAGTTCACAAAAAGCAGTTTTAGTTTCTTTTTTTCCTCTGTTCTGGGAAAGTTAACATTTTAAGAACACTTGGGAGGGGGAGAGCTTTTTTCTTCTCTTTTTTTTTCTCCCTGCCAGCTGTTACCATGGAGCTCAGTTGGTAACTTCTTTATCTTAGAAATGCAGCCATCTCTGTGAAGCCCCAGCTCAAAGCCAGAGGCCTTGTTCACATATTGCCAGCATTTTGACTGACTCATTCCAAACACATTATTTTCGAATACCATAATCACTTTTGTAGCAAAACTAACATATCTTCATGAAAAAACATAACCCTAATATTAATATTAGATGTATAACTGGTTGGAATGAATGATTGTATATCAATATAAGATTTCTTATATATTTTCAGATATCAATTCAATCCGTTATTTAATGTGGACCCAGTTATATTATTTATTCATTGTATGCTCTATTCATGCATTATCTCTATATTCATAGAAACAGGGTACACCTCTTTGTACCCCCAATACCCATTTATATGTCTTCAAAATATTGCTGCCAGTAATGATGGAAGAAATAGTCATGTCACCTGATCTACATATACATTTTATCACAGTAATATTCTGGACACAAATGCAAAGGTCACACTTATGATTGTAACAAAGCCTAAAAGGAAAGTGAGCATGGATTACAAAAACATCCATGTCAAGGTTGCCTAATGCTCTCAAATGTCAATTCTATTGGTGAATACATATTTGTTTCTTCCTAAGATTATATATTCTAACTCAACCCTATTGAAAATGTCTAATCCTATCACTCACTTTGTACTTTGCCTGATTTTGTAATGTCTTTATTGATTTCTGCTATCCTACATATTTTCTATAGTTCATTATTTTGACTGTTCACATGTGCTGACATTTACATTCACTCTCTAACCGAACCCCTATTGCTAAAGAACTTTTGTTTCAAATCCTATACCCACTCTTCTTCCTAAACCTACCGAATATCTTCTTAATCCTACCGACTATCCCTTTTTGACTGGATTTTCTCTTCTACATTCTATCATCCAAGTAATGTTCATGCGAGCGTCGGAGGAAGAGACCACGAAGAGACTGTCTCATGCAACAGCAAAGGGTTTATTAGGGGTCCAGCATGCTGGGGCTCAGAGCTCACATGAATAGAGCAGAGAGCCCTGAGAACAGCTTTAGCAGATCTTATATACTTTCCTTGGAGAGGGCAGGGACAGAAGTTTATTGATGGGTCAGGGCGAGTTGGTGGTTTGCGTGTAACCGGGTGAGGGAATACATTCTGAAATTTGACAGTTGGGGACAGCACATTCAGGGAACAAATTAGCAAACAGTTCTCAATATTACAACAGTGTTTTGTTAAGTATATAGAAGAACAGGAAGTTACAAGTACCTATTTTATTAACATTTCATTCCCCAATTGTTCTTCTGGCTAGTTTTAATCATAATAGTGATCATTGTGGGGTGTCACATTCTATGTCTGCAAGTGGGGTATTACCATAAGTTTAACTTGGCCAATTTGAGCTTGGAGAAATGAAACTACACAGTGGTACGGAAGGGATTTAATGGAATTTTAGTGGGATCCTTTTCATCAGGGATATCCCAATAGGATAGACCTATAGCCAGCTGACAAATGTCTGGGTGAAGAGATGGCCACCAGGTCCCTAAGGGGGCTGTATGTGAGATAGACCATACTTCTTTTCTAGTAGGATTTGTGATCACCCATCGCTGCTGAACGAGCTGATGAGCGTTAGGTCTACTGGTGGCCAAGGGTAGAGTCTATAGCCTTATCCACATGGCGAATACGCAATTTTAAAGGGTTACCAGTCTTTTCCAGTTTCCAGCCAGAGTCTGGACAGGGTGCAGGCTTGCGATGGGAGGCACGGATCCAGGAAGTGATTCCATCTACTTTTACCGCTGTAGGTGTTATAAGTAGCACCTGGTATGGTCCTTTCCAGCGGTGTTCCAGGGATGACACCTGATGTCATCTGATGTAGATGAAGTCTTTTACTTGATTTTGGTGTGGAGTCCCCTCGTCCCCAGGTTGGAAGGCAGTGGCCAGCTGTTTCCACAGGTATCCCTGAGTTCTTTCAAGAGCTTTAAGTCTGTCAAGCATGGGGGTGTGGAAGGGATCGTTAGGTCTTAGAGTTGGGTTAGGTCCCATACTGGAGGAGGGGCACCATAGAGAATGTCATAGGGGGTGAGGTTACACAAAGAAACAGAGTGAGTATTTTTTTGCATGAAACAGTGCATAAGGCAGGAGCATAGTCTAATCTTTTGTGCAGGTCTCTAAGCTTAATTTTGTTAAGGTCTCTTTATTGGTTCTATTTATTTTTTTTACCTGTACTGAGATCTGGTGTCTATAAGCACAATGTAACTTCCAATTAATCCCCATGGTCCTGGCTAACCCCTGACTTACCTGGCTCATGAACGTGATTCAATTATCAGACCCTATTACCTTAGGCAGGCCGTGTCTTGGAAAAAATATCTTTCAGGATTGTCTTGAGCATATTTGCGCCGTTGTTTTTTTTTTTTCTTTTGTGTGTGTGTGTGTGTGTGTGTGTGTGTGTGTGTTGTGTGGGAAAGGCTTCAATCCATCATGAAAATGTATCTACAAAGACTAGGAGATATTTAAGTCCATACATTGCTTGCTTAATTTCAGTAAAGTCCACTTCCCAGAATTGTCCTGGTCTGGTTCCTCGTAGGTGCTTACCTGCAGGAAGCTTGGAAGGGTAAGCATTAACCAATTGACAGAACCGACAGGCTTTTGTTACCCGTTCAGTTATTTCCTTTGGCTGTGAGTGAGTTATTCGAAAATTCTGTTCTTGATCCTTCAGGAATGCCTGCAGTTTCTTTGAACCAAGGTGAGTGAGTTGATGTACATTTTTAACGTAGTTTAGGGCTTTCTGAAATTGAAGGCTGGGCTCAGTGAAGTTGAGGGGTTCAGTGTCAGTGTTCTTAGATGTTATCAAAAGCTTGCTGGTGCTCACGGGTCCACTGAAATTGGGCATCCCCATTTAACAGCGGGTATAAAGGAGCAGCTAAGAACACAAACCCAGGTATCCATAACCTGCAAAAGCCAGCAGTCCCAAGAAACTCTCTGTGTTGTCTCCTGTTAGATGGGGGTGGTATCTGCACAACAGTTTGTTTTCTGGGCTCATTGAGCCATCATTTACCGCCCCTAAGGGAATAGCCCAAGAAGATTACTTCTTGCTGGCAAATTTGGGCCTTTTTGGCCGAAGCTCTATACCCAATTTGAGAAAGCTCGGATAATAGTGCTTTGGTCACAGACTCACAGTTTTCCTTTGTGTTGGCTGCCATTATTAGGACATAAACATATTGAAGCAGGGTGACTACGGGGTGTGTAGTTCTGAAGTTGTTGAGATCTCTGTGGAGGGCTTCATCAAAGAGAGTGGGGGAGTTTTTGAACCCCTGTGGGAGTCTAGTCCAAGTTAGTTGACCAGACGTTCCAATTTCTGGGTCTACCCACTCAAAAGCAAACAGCAACTGACTATCTTTATGCAGAGGCAAGCAAAAGAAAGCACCTTTTAATACAGAACAGTATACCATTTTCACTCAGAAACAGCAAAGGGTTTATTGGGGTCCAGCATGTTGGGGCTCAGAGCTCACTTGAATAGAGTAGAGAGCCCTGAAAACAGCTTTAACAGAGCTTATGTACATTCCTTGGAGAGGGAAGGGAGGGAAATTTATGGATGTTTCAGGGCGAGTGCGCAGTTTGCGTGCAACCGGGTGAGGGAGTACATTCTGTAGTTTGGCAGTTGGGGACAGCACATTCTTGGAACAAAATTAGCAAAGAGTTTTCAAGATTTCAACAGTGTTTTGTTAAGCATACAGAAAAACAGGAAGTGACAAGTACCTATTTTATTAACCTTTCATTCCCCTATACTCACTCTTTTTTGTAAACCTACTGACAATCTTCCTAATCCTACCGACTATTCCTTTTTGACTGGATGTTCTCTTGGACATTAAATCATCCAAGGAACAAGGTTCTGTGCCATTGTATATTGATTTAACTGAGACATCTGTGCAGAACATAATTCAAAGCTAAGTATCCCACTAAAGGGCCCAATGCCCTTCTGGGCTTCAAATCGTACCTAGATTTCTGGTTTCATACTTATATTTCACCTATATATTCTTGTGAATATTGCAGTTTCCCAATACCATTATTTATCCAGAAGAATGATTCCTAAGCCAAATAGAATATGTTATTAACCCTAACCATAAATGTTCCCTCAATCTCACTTTACAGAAGAGCAGGGACATAGTTGGTCTTATAATACAGGAATTTAGGGGATCTTCCACCTGCTGAGAACCTCAAAGGTTGATGCAGAAATGATCCCTGGAGAAGATGTAGGAAGCTATGAAGGACCCGAGAGAGCAAAAGTCATCTCCCATGGCTAACATCCTGGTCAGGATGAAAGGATGTGTCTCAATCAGCCTCTCTCCCCTTGATATAAAGAAGATGGACCAAACAAACCCTGTGTGGAGAGCTTCTCCTGGGTGCCTATGGTTGATATACCATTCTAACTTGTGAAAGTGTCACAGGAAGTAGGGGCAGCCTCCATCTCATGGGACACTTGGAAGCAACTGTTAAGACAAAGTGGTTGCCAAGGCAGTGACCTCATTCAGTTCCTGAAGGAATAGACCTACCTCACTTCTTTGGTGACGGTAATCTCTGAATTTGGGATCCAGGAAGCCAGGCATACAGAGCCTGTCCCACTACCAGTCCCAGTGGGCTCACTTGTTTGGATTTACCAAGGACAGAGTCTGTCTTTCTTGGTACCTACTGGTGTGATGATGGCCAAATGCGAGAAGAGCTCTGAAGACGGGCCTTCTATTGGAAAGCAGGTAGCGGTCAGTACAGGCTCCTGATAACTTCACAGAGATGGACAAGGAGACCTGATCTGAGACAAACAGGCCATTTCGGGGGAACATAGTATGGCCCACTAGTCAGAGGACACTCTGGATAGTCACAGACTTACTTGGGGGAAGGAGGTCCCTTTTTGTGTGTGGGTGTGAGTTGTGGTTTTGCCTCAAGTTCTGAGAATAGGTAGGAAAGGCGGTTTGTTTGCTTTGGAGTGGACTGTTTCTAAAAAGTCCTTTTACAAGGCGAGTGTTTCTGTGTCTGTGTATCCCACTTTGTCCGTGGTTGTAGACATTAGAAAAGAGAATTCATCAATGGATGTGTCCTGTCTAGTAGAATGCTTCCCAGCATTCATCCTGCCCATTTTAGGAATTAACTGCAGAATGCCTTATCGATGGGCAACACCTACTATCTTCCTAAGCTCCTGTTTTCATCCTGAATTCTGGCCACTCTCCAGGATAGGCTCATAGATTTGTGTCCAAGATATGTACCACCTCCAAGCTCTGTGACATGGCAAGGTACAGGATAGCTGAAGGGAATGGCAAGCATCTCAGAAAACTCAGATATCAGTGTGACCAGTAAAGTCTCAGTGGAAAAACCCTGCTTTGGGCCTTTTGCTAACTTATTGTTCTGTTGCCCTGAATGTCAGGAAGGTCTTTGCCTCAGGCCCCCTCTTTGTGAATTGTGAAGAAAACAGGTTTCAAATGGAAATGAATGGGCATCATCTGTGACTCTTTGCTTAATTGCTTTGGAAAGATATGTGTCTGAATCAGCCTCATGGCCCTGTGTGAGGCTGTGGCTTAGATTATCAGTGCCTGATGGATCTAAAGAAAGACCCCAAGTGTGCATCCAAAACCAAAATGGCAAAAATATCAGTCATTGTGGATGAAGTCTTTTGCCTTCCTCTGTTAGGTTCCTGACCTCCATCAAGTGAGAATAGGGATCCTTTGGGTCAAATGAGTTCATCCAAGCCCTGAAGAGGTGCTTTGGTTTCCTCATGACTCCAAATCACATAAGAAATCTATTCCTGACAGTCAGTAGGCCTCAAATTGGAGAAGCAGAGCAGTATTAACGGCAGACCTATGCGATCAATCCTGGTTCACAGGAAGGGTGTCCAGGCCACCCCGAGGTTAGGCGAATGAGGGGCAAAGGATCTTATTTTGGACACTCCCTTGGGCTGCGCCATTCATGGAAACCTCCAGTCAGAGGTTATGATGAATGTATATATGTAAAAAGATGAGTGCCATGTAGGAGTGTTTTGGTTTTAATTGCGGTCATTTGTGTGGCGGTTGGAAGAGTTGACTGGGTCTACTTGGACTTGAACACTGGTGTGATTCCCCTCAGAGACTGAGTTCTGTGACTTACCTCAGATAAATAATTGCTTTGGAAATGGATGTGTCTTAATCAGCCTCTTGGCACTGTGTGAGGCTTTGGCTTAGATTATCAGCAACAGATGGATCTAAATAAAGATCCCATGCGTGCATCCAAAACCAAAATGGCCAAAAGAGCAGTCATTGTGGATGAAGTTTCTTGCTTTCTTTTGTAAGGTTCTGAAAGAATAAAAGAAATTGAAATTGAAACGTAAAGAATCAGGTTTTGTAAAGTTTACAAGCTGCACTCAGAACCTGAAATTCCAGTGGCAGTTAAGACAATTCCCGGATCTGCCCATTAGATGTGTGTTGAAATCTTCCCTGACCACCTAGTTATTTAACAACCCCTTCCCAGAAATGGTGCAGATCAGCACGTATACTTCTCAGAGTTTCAACCAATCAGTTTAAATGTATACCCCTTCTCAGGGCTGACCAATTACTCCCTGCCCGACCTGTTCTCGCCAATGAATGTGCTAATCATGTTTTAGAGTTGTTATTTGATTTTGCCGTGATACATGATGATTTGCAAAAAGGAGGCTATGATGTATGTAAAGTCCCTGCCCTCTCTAAAAAATGTATATAAACTCTGCCCAAGTTGTTCTCCGGGTTCTTTGTTCTTTGCTCCTCTGAAGTGATCTCTGAGCCCCAGCATGCTGGACTCCCAATAAACCCTTTGCTGTTGCATGAGAAAGTCTCTTGGTGGTCTTTTCCTCCGACATTCGCCCCACCTTTTCATCTGGAGGCCCCAGGTGGGATATCCGGCAGCGGAGGACAAAAGACCCCAACGGACTCTTCTCAGGGTAAGTAAGTTGCCTCTTTCTGGTTTCGGGTTTCAGGTTAAGGCTTGGCTAAGTGGCTGTCGGTGAAGAGCTTTAGCTCTCTCCGACGGTGGCTGATAGACGTGTCACAGAACCACTGGCCACGTCCCTGGGGGACACTCCAGAGAACTCGGGAATTCGAGGAATAGTAGTTTCCACAACTCGGTTATATTTTGCTTCAGGATTCGGTTTGCCAGCCCATTAGGTTTTGCCGGCTACTCAGTTTTGTTCATTATCCGGAACTCATGTTGAGTTTACTGTCTGTCTTTATTGTCTAACCCACCAGGTTTTGCAGTTACTCAGTTCTAATCTTTGTCTTGGACTGATGTTAAACGTTTACTGTTTGTCTTTGTCTGTGTCGTGTTTGTGTCTTCACTGTTCCTGTTTGAGTAACTCCCATTATGGGACAAAGCACTTCCACACCTGTGTCCCTTACCCTTGATCATTGGACTGATGTCCGCTCAAGGGCCCAGAATCTTTCTTTTTCAGTAAAATGCCATACCTGGAAGACTCTCTGTGCTTCAGAATGGCCCATCCTCAGAGTCGGATGGCCCCACGAAGGATCCTCCACTTCCCTCAAATGCGAAAAGCCAGAGATATTGTCTTTCAGCTGGGGCCACGTGGCGACCCACCTCAACAGCCATATACCCCTTCCCCCAGAACCCTATCATTCAAACATTCCGCTCCTCCCCCTCTTCCCTCCATTCTCCCTGAGTCACAAGACTGGACACTCCACCCCCTCCTTATCCTCTACCCTCCTTCCCCCAACACCCAACATGTTCCTGATGATCCTCGCACAGCTGACTCAGCCTCTCCGCCACTAGAGGCAATTGGGCCAGGCCCAAGCCCTCCAGGGGACTTCCCCACAGCCTTAGCAGCCCCTCCTCCCCTGGAGGAAGCTGGGCCACCTAAAGGAACCCGCCAGCGACAGATAATAAAACACTCAGAAGCCCCTGTGATGCTCTCTCTTCGTATCTACGGGCCCATGAACTGACGCAACTGGGACCCCAACACCTTTGAAGGTAGGTAGCATCTGTCCACTTATCGCCGGGCTCTAATAGCGGGTCTCCGAGCGGCCGCCAGAGGGCCGACTAATTTGTCCAAGGTAAGAGAGATTATCCAAGGGCCTAATGAGTCTCCCTCTATGTTTCTGGAGAGAATTATGGAAGCATATAAGAAATATACTCTTTTGTTCCTCAGGCATGGGACCAGAAGGCATCTGTTGCAATGGCCTCAATCGAGCAGACTGCCCTAGATATTAAGAGAAAGTTACAATGTCTAGATGGATTACAAGGTATGACCTTAAGAGATTTAGTCAGAGAAGCTGAGAAAGTATGTTATAAGAGAGAAACTGAGGAGAGGGAACAGAGGAGAGAGAAGGAAAAGGAACAAAAAGAGGATGAAAGGAGCAAAAGGCAGAGTAAAGCATTGGCTAAGGTTTTGTTCACAGCAGCAAATAGGCCAGAAGTTAAAAAGCAGGGAGACAGGAAGGGATACCTGGGCCCACGCCAAAGGCTGACCCTGGCCTCAGATCAATGTGCCTATTGTAAAGAAAAAGGACACTGGGCCAAAGAGTGCCCCCAAAAGAAGCAGCCACTCCAGCCTGCCGTGCTGACTTTAGAAGAGGACTAGGAATGCGGGGCTCAGATCACCTCCCCGAACTCAGGGTAACATTTGAAGTGGAGAGGACTCCAGTGAACTTTGAAGTGGATACAGGAGCAGTATACTCAGCCCTTAAACCCCACTGGGCCCCCTATAAAATAAATGTTCCCTATTGCAATTGGCTAATGGCAGTAGATATCGGGTTGGACAACTAAGAGGAATATGGACCTAGGAAAGGAAAAATTCCACCACTCTTTCCTAGTAATGCCAGAATGCCCAGCCCCATTGATGGGCAGGGATCTGCTTACCAAACTCTGGGCTAGAATAACCTTTAACCCTGATGGTGCCCAAGTGGAGTTTCTAAAGCCTTAAGTAAAATCTTCCATAGTCACGGCTTTGAATATGTCCGTAGAAGATGAACGTCAACTCTTCGCGCCCCCTAGCACTAATCAAACAGGCAAACTAACACAGAAATGGATAAAAGATTAACCTAATGCCTGGACAGAAACTGCTGGGTTAGGTCTATCCATAAAACAACCTCCAACAGTAGTAGAATTAAAAGCTTCTGTCTCTCCAATCAGTGTTAAACAATATCCTCTAAGCAAAGAAGCTAAGGATGGGATAAGGTCCCATATTCATAAATACCTTGCTCTTTGGGTCCTAAAGCCCTGTCAATCAGCCTGGAATACCCCCATGCTACCATTAAGAAAGCCAGTAACTGGGGACTACTGTCCTGTTCAAGACCTAAGAGATCAACAACAGAGTGCAGGACATTCACCCCACAGTACCCAATCCATATAATTTGCTTAGCACTCTGAATCCAGAGCGGGAATGGTACACTCTGCTGGACTTAAAAGATGCTTACTTCTGCTTGCCCCTACATAAGGACAGTAAGTTGCTGTTTGCTTTCAAGTGGATAGACCCAGAACCTGGAACATCTGGCCAACTAACCTGGACCAGACTCCCACAGGGGTTCAAAAACTCCCCCACTCTCTTTGATGAAGCCCTTCACAGGGACCTCAATGACTACAGAACTGCACACCCCGAAGTCATCCTACTCCAATATGTGCATGATCTGCTACTGGCAGCGGACAACAAGGAGAACTATGAGTCTGGGACCCAAGCACTATTTTCCGAGCTTGCTCGGCTTGGATATAGGGCTTCTGCCAAAAGGCCCACATATGTCAGCAAGAAGTAATCTTCCTGGATTATTCTCTTAGGGGTGGCAAACGATGGCTCACTGAGCACAGAAAATAAACTGTTGTGCAGATACCGCCCCCATCTAATAAGAGACAACTCAGAAAGTTTCTTGGGACTGCTGGCTTTTGCAGGTTATGGATTCCTGGGTTCGCATCTCTGGCTGCCCCTTTATACCCGCTGATAAAGGGGGATGCCCACTTCCAATGGATCCCTGAGCACCAACAAGCTTTTGATAATGTCAAAAAAAGGCACTGCTATCTGCTCCGGCCTTAGCACTCCCAGATGTAGAAAAACCTTTGACTCTCTATATCAAGGAAAAGAAAGGAATAGCACGGAGAGTGCCCACTCAGACTTTGGAACCTTGGAAAAGGCCGGTAGCATTCTTGTAACAAAAACTGGACCCAGTGGCTAGCAGATGGCCCCATTGCTTAAGAGCTATTGCAGCAGCAGCCCTTCTAATAAAAGATGCTCATAAATGAACATTGGGACAGAAGCTAACCATTGTAGCTCCCCATGCCCTGCAGAGCATCATCTGTCAGCCTCCAGAGAGGTGGCTATCAAACTCCAGAATAACCCACTACCAGAGCCTCTTGCTTGACAAAGACAGAATAACACTGGGACCCCCTGATCTGTTCAACCCGGGTACACTGCTGCCAGAAAAACCATCAGGACCCGTCGCTCATGAGTGTCAACACATACTGGCCGAGGAAATCAGTATAGGATGAGATTTAAAGGATCAGCCACTGCCTCGCCCTGAAGTCGTATGGTTTACGAAGGGTAGCAGCTTCCTCCAAGATGGTAAGTGGAGGGCTGGAGCAGCAGTAGTTAGAAAAACTAATTCCATCTGGTCCTCTGGTCTCCCAGAAGGGACATCAGTCCAAAAAGCAGAACTGATTGCCCTTACGAAAGCATTGGAACTAGCAACAGGCAAAAGGGCCACCATATACACTGATAGCCACTATGCATTTGCCACTGCTCATGTGCACAGGGCTATTTACCAACAAAGGGGTCTATTAACCTCTTCCGGGAAAGAAATAAAGAATAAAGATGACATCCTCCACCTTCTCTCAGCAGTGCAGGGCCCTAAGGAACTAGCTATAGGGCACTGTCCAGGGCACCAGAAGGGAACAGACCCTGTGGCGGTTGGAAACAGAAGGGCAGTGAGGAAGCTTATTTGGCAGCCCTAAATGGAGTGACTCTGTTAACTTTTTCCACACCAGGGAAAACAAAAATCAGGAGACTTGGCCTCACCGGAACATTCAGGTAACTTATCATTTGAGGAGACAGATACAGAACTCTGGGACCCTACAGAGCCAAATTTACAATTTCAAAAACCCCACCTTTATGTCAAAGACATACACCAGCTCATCCACTTAGGCTCAAAAAAGTTATAGGCACTCTTAAAGGACCGAAGAAAGGACTTATTATTGACTGACTCACAGAGGAAATAAATAGCTGAGCAGGTGACTAGAGCTTGTCAAGTCTGCCAATTATTTAATACTTACCCATCCAAGCTTCCTGCAGGGAAGCACTTACGAGGAACCAGACGAGGACAATTCTGGGAAGTGGACTTTACTGAAATTAATCCAGCAAGTTATGGACGTAAATATCTCCTAGTCTTTGTAGATACTTTTTCAGGATGGGTCGAACCCTTCCCCATGAAGAAAGAAACGGCTCAGATGGTGGTCAAAAAGTTCCTAGAAGACATTTTCCAAGGTTCCGCCTGCCTAAGGTAATAGGGTCCAATAACGGGCCGGCATTCGTGGCCCAGGTATGTCAGGGATTCGCCAGGACCCTGGGGATTAATTGGAAGTTACATTGTGCTTATAGACCCCAGAGCTCAGGACTGGTAGAAAGGATGAATAGAAACATCAAAGAGACCTTAACGAAATTAAGCTTGGAGACCAGATTATAAAATTGGACTCTGCTCCTACCTTATGCACTGTTTCGTGCAAGAAATACCCCCTCTGCCTTTTTGTGTAATCTCACCCCTTATGAAATTCTCTATGGTGCCCCTCCTCCAGTAAGGGAACTAACCCCAACTCTGAGACTTAATGATTCCTTTCACACCTTCTTGCTTGACAGACTTAAGGCCCTTGAACAAACCCAGCACCCAGCGATACCTGTGGGAACAGTTGGCCACTGCTTATCAGCCTGGAGACGAGGGAACCCCACATCGATATCAAGTGGGAGACTTCGTCTACGTGAGACAGAATCAGGTTTCATCCCTGGAACCCTGCTGGAAAGGACCATACCAGGTGCTGCTTATAACACCTACAGTGGTGAAAGTGGATGGGATCACTTCCTGGATTCATGCCTCCCATCTCAAGCCTGTGCACTGTCCAGACTCCGGGTGGAAACTGGAACAGACTGGTAACCCTCTCAAGTTGCATGTCTGTTGTGTGGGTAGGGCTGCGGATTCTTCTCCTGACCACCAGCAGTCCTAATTCCCATCAGCCTGTTCAGCAACAATGGCAAGTTATAAATTCTACTGGGCAAGTAGTGTGGTCTATTTCACATACAGCCCCCTTATGGACTTGGTGGCCATCTCTCCACCCAGACATTTGTCAGCCTGCAATAGGCCTCTCTGACCGGGATCTCCCTGACACAGAGGACCCCACACAGATCCCACTCAAACCCAAACCAGGGCAACATAGACGACCTTACCCCATGAAATATGCTCAGGTGTAAACTAGCCAGTATTGATTTTTATGTGTGCCCAGCTGATTTCCAAAGTCGCAAACAGGCCCAAACCTGTGGAGGACGCAGTGACTTTTATTGTAGATCTTGGGGTTGTGAACACACGAGAGCTGCATGGTGGAACCCAAACTCCCCAGACAGTACGATTCAAGTAGGACGAAATGACACCTGGATTGATCCCAAGAAATGTGCCTCTAGCCAAGTGGTGTCAAAAACTCGCTGTGGAAAGAATCGTCTATCTTACCTCCTCAATATAACTTTCACTTCCAAAGGAAGGGGGTACCTCAGAACAACATGGCCTATGGGAAATACTTGGGGAATGCGATTCTATATTTATGGCCCTGTTTATGACTTTGGGCTCTGGTTCATCATCCGGCTAAAAAAGGAAGAAAATCCCACAGCAATAGGGCCCAGTTTCCTCAAGCCAGGAATTAAGCCTCCTAAACCTCCCATGCCTAGATGTACCAGAACCCCTCTACCATCTCATACTTCCCGGTTTCCGTCTTTGCCTACTTCCCCAGTCCAGAGTACAGCTGACTCCTCCCCCTGGGAACTAATTAAAGGGACCTTTATGGTACTGAACTCCACACAGTCAGAACTCCCTGCATTTCAGCTCAGGTATTGGACAGCTCTGTAAATTATTGTGTAATTGTGCAGATACTCCCCAGGGTGCTCTATCGTGATGCAGAATCATTTTAACATATACTAGGGGGACATACAACCCAATTTCGCCGGGAGCCAGTGTCCCTTACTCTAGCCATCCTATTAGGGATAGGAGCTGCTGCAGGAGTGGGTACAGGAACAGCTGCGATGATCCATGGGTCACAACAAATTGCCCAATTAGAAACAGCAATAGACCAAGACTTGAAGACGTTAGAGACCTCCATCACAGTTTTGCAGGAATGCTTAACCTCTCTCTCTGAATTTGTTTTACAGAACAGGTGAGGATTAGACCTCCTCTTTATGAGGGAGGGGGGCCTCTGTGCTGCACTGAGAGAAGAATGTTGTTTTTATGCTGACCATACTAGAGTTGTAAAAGAATCCATGAGTAAATTGAGAAAATGCCTTGAAGAGCACCAGAGAGAAAGGGAGATAAAACAAGGGTGGTTTGAATCATGGTTTACCCAGTCCCCCTGGATAACTACACTCCTAACAGTCTTAGCTGGACCCCTTATCATACTTATGGTGTTGCTAACTGTGAGACTTTGTTTGCTGAACCGCATAGTTTCCTTTCTCCAGGCTCAGAGTGGGCAGGAAAACTCATGGTAATCAGACAGAAATATGCTCCACTGGCAGCAATAGAATGTGAGACCCCGCAATAATTATGATTCATTACTTTTAAGATTAAAAGTAGTCAGAAAAAGGAGTGGGGAATGAAAGAATAAAAGAAATTGAAACTGAAATGTAAAGAACCAGGTTTTGTAAAGTTTACAAGCTGCACTCAGCACCTGAAATTCCTGTGGCAGTTAAGACAATTCCCAGAACTGCCAATTAGCTGTGTGTTAAAATCTTCCCTGACTACCTAGTTACTAAACAACCCCTTCCCAGAAACTGTGCAGCTCAGCCTGAATTCATCTCAGGGCTTCAACCAATCAATTTAAATGTATAACCCTTCTCAGGGCTGACGAATCACCTGCTTCCCGACCTGTTTCTGCCAATGAATGTGCTAATCATGTTTTAGAGTTGTTATTTGATTTTCCCGTGATACATGATGATTTGCTAAAGGAGGCTATGAGGTATGTAAAGTCCCTGCCCTCTAAAGAATGTATATAAACTTTGCTCAAGTTGTTCTCAGGGCTCTTTTTTCTTTGCTCCTCTGAAGTGAGCTATGAGCCCCAGCATGCTGGACCCCCTATAAACCCTTTGCTGTGGCATGAGACAGTATCTTGGTGGTTCTTTACTCTGACGTTAGACAGACCTTTTCACCTATGAAGGACCTGAGAGAGCAAAAGTGAACTACATGTCAATTTCCATGTCAAACAACCTGGTCAAAATGAAGGGATGTTTCTGAATCAGCCTCTCTCTTCTTAATGTAGATTAAATGGACCAAACCAGGCCTGTGTGGAGAGCTGTTCCTGGGTCACTATGGTTGATATACCATTCTAACTTGTGAAAGTGTCACAGAAAGTAGGGGCAGCCTCCATCTCATGGGACCCTTGGAAGCAACTGTTAGGACAACGTGGTTCCCAAGGCAGTGACCTCATTCAGTTCCTGAAGGAAGTGACCTACCACACTTCCTTGGTGATGGAACTCTCTAATCTTGGGATCCAGGAAGTCAGGCACCCAGAGCAAGTCCCAGTCCCAGTCCCAGTGGTCTCAATTGTTTGGATTCACCAAGTACAGAGTCAGTCTTTCTTGGTACCTACTTATGTGATGATGGCCAAATGCCAGGATAGCTCTGAAGAGGGGCCTTTTCTGAGAAAGCAGGTAGTGGCTCAACCATAGTTCCTGACAACTTCAAAGAGTTGGCAAAGAAGACCAGATCTGAGACAGGACAGGCCATTTCGGGGGAACATAGTATGGCCCATCAGTCAGAGGACATACTTGAGGGAAGGAGGTGCTGTTGTGGGTATCGGTGTGAGTTTGTGGTTTTGTCTCATGTTCTGAGAATAGTTAGAAAAGGTGGTTTGTTTGTTTGGACTTGAATGTTTCTAGAAAGTCCTTTGACAATGCGAGTGTTTCTATGCTTGTGTATCCCACTGTATCCGTGGTTGTAAACATTTGAAATGCGAATGCATCAATGGTTGTGTCCTGTCTAGTAAAAAGCTTCCCAGCATTCATCCTGCCCAACTTAAGATTGGAGAGTGGCTTGCCTTATGGATGGGAACACCTACAATCTTCCTAAGTTCCACTTTTCTTCCTGAATACTGGCCACTCTCCAGAATAGCCTCATGGTTTTGTTTTCAAGATATGTACCACCTCCAATCTCTGTGACAGGGCCATGAACTGGATAGCTGAAGGGAATGGGAGAATCTCAGAAAACTTACATATCAGTGTGACCAGTAAAGTCTCAGTGGAGAAACACTGCTTTGGGTTTTTTCTTACCTATTTTTCTGTTGTTCTGAATGTTAAGAAGGTCTTTGCCTCAGGCCACCCCTTTTTGAAGGCTCAAGAAAACAGTTTTCAAATGGAAATGAATGGGTATCACCTGTGGCTCCTTGCTTAATTGCTTTAGAAAAGGATGTGGCTGAATCAGCCTCTTGGCCCTGTGTGAGGCAGTGGCTTAGATTCTCAGCACCTGATGGATCTAAAGAAACTTTCCAAGTTTACAACTAAAACCAAAATGGCCAAAAGAGCAGTCATTGTAGATGAAGTCTCTCGCCTTCCTCTGTAAGCTTCCTGACATCCATCAAGTGAGAATAGGGATCATTTGCGTCAAATCAGTTCTTTAAAGCCCTGTAGAGGCTAGCCAATAGGTGGTTGGGTTTTCTCATGACACCAATTCACATAAAGAATCTATACCAGACAGTCAGTAGGCCTCAAATTGGAGAAGCGGACCAGTTATAGAGCATGCCTACTTGATCACTCTTGGTTCAGAGGAAGCGTGTCCAGGCCACCCAGACTTTAGGCAAATGAGGGGCAAGGGTGCTTATTTTGGACAGTGTCTTGGGCTGCGCCCCTAATGGAATCATCCAGCAGAATTAATGATGAGTGTCTATGTTGAAGAAGATGAGTGCCATATGTAAGTGTTTTTGTTTTAATTGTAGTCATTTGTGTGGTGGTTGGAAGATATGCCTGGGTCCACCTGGGCTTGCAGTCTGGTGTGATTCCCGTTGGAGACTGAGTTCTGGAACTGACCTCAGAGAAGTATTGCCATGAATTGTGTTGGAATTTTAGGAGGCCACACATGAGAGTCGCCCTTGGAAACTGAGATCTAAGCCCTGGGTGAGTTTCCACAGAGCACTTTCAATTTCAGCCAGGATATCACATGATTTTATTCTTTAAGACTTGGCAGCCATAGTTGAGAGTCAAAATACACATGGACCTCACATTGGAGACCTCAATTGGCCTGGCTTCATTTGTCCTTTTGGCCACTCTTTGAGAAGCCTTGCCTCTAAGAGTTCTCCAGAGCATTCCTTGAAATGTGCTTCCTCAAAATTTAATGGTTCCTGAATGATTTTAAACCCACAGTTTCTCCAAATTCCTCCTTGAAAAATGGCTAGATTAATTCCATGAAATTTTTGAAATTCCCATGACCAGTTAGCACTGGAAAATCTTTGGATGTCCTGTTTATGATCATCAGTACACCAGAGAGTTTCTTGATTGACGGGTTTCATGAAAATGGTGTAGAACAGAGATGCCAGTATGTTGGAGCTTGCTGAGTAGTGGGCCCAGAGCTGTGGTGTGCAGGTGTGTGATAAAACATCTGTGGTAGGGCCATGTGGATCTGCCATGGACTTCCAAATGGCTTGTGGCTGACATGGTGCAGACTGGAATCACTTATATGTCTGAAACCTCTCCATAAAAGGCATCTTGTTATATGTAGATGTTTCAGGGCAATGTTCAGAATCAGGTTGCTATGGTCAAGGGGGCAAGCCATGTGGGATAGAAGCCTGGTTGGTGCATTCTCCTGCAGACCCTGACCCACCACACGTGACAGGACTCCCTCCTACACTGTGTTCCAGTTGAACTCCTTGTATTTCGTGAAGCAACTACCAAACTCCCAGTGCAGCAGCACGAAACACCATGAAAAGTGGAGGATGACCAAATGGCTTCACAGTCCACATGCAGAGACACTTAGCTTTCAGTGGCCACAGTTTACCTACAAAGAGAGAAATCAGCACTGCTGCCTCATGTTCTTTGGAAAATAAGAAACAATGTACTCCAGGTCACATAGATTCAGACCCAACTTTGATGGTCTCATTAGAATGGAAGCTAAAGCTCCTGACAACAACATGTATGTCAAGTGCCCATCGTCAGAGGCAGTTTCTCAAGAAGTCTTTAGGCCGGCAGAGTTCCATGTTGGTGGATTCTTTACCTTTTACACCAGGACGCAATAAAAGACCACTGACTTCAATTAAAATCAAATTAAAGCAAGCTTATTATTTCCATCACCCCAGCTGCCTCTCACTCCTAAAATGGCGGGGACAAGACAGCAACCCCACCTTTCCTACAGTCCAGCTTTATAGCCCACGAAGTTACACAAAAGTGGGATTACAGATAATAGAACTCTGACAAGCATCACACTAATGGTAGTTTACATTTTTTTTTTTTCCTGGCCCCAACATCAGAATTTATGAGGACCATTAGAGCCTCAGAGAGGGTCGTTGTCTGGCCAGGGAAGGCCAATATTCATGAGGTGTTAACAAAGTTTTATAGAGGGCTGTTACATGGTCAGAGAGCCAGGCATGGGTGAGTTCAAGGCACAGGAAGGCATTCCAAGCAGGTTCAGAATTTGCTGTAGTTTATAGTTAAGCCAAAATTATCTTTTCATGATTGTGGCATGATGTCTCTCAATTTTAATTAAAGATCAGATTGGGTCTATCATTCCCCCCTTTTCTAATGTTTCCCTTTCAAATCTTTGATAGGGTAGGGGAAGAGCACTGAGGGAATTTTCATCCCTCAGGTCACAGTATCCCTATTTTTGAACTCACCCAAAACTGGACTCCCTGATTTTACCTGACTTAATTATTTAATTATATTGATAGTCTATTTATTTTTGGCTCCATTGTTGTAAGAAGAGAGGCATCACTCATTTTAGCTTCTTCTGAGCTGAGAGAGGGTGAAGTGAGGGGGCACGGCCTGAGGGACATGAGTTGCCTTTTAGAAGTCAGTTCAGTTTGAAGTCTGGTTGAGGAAGAACAGGTTGTTAAGTCATGGGCATGGGTTCTTCTATGAGAGAAACAAAAAAAAACATGAGTACTGAATAAATGTTGCAGCACCTGGAACATGTCACTGTATAGAACTTCCCTCACCAGTCTTTAATATCCCCAGTTATCAGGACTGTCAACTTAATATTTAACTTTTAGTGTTACAGTTTTCCCTCCCCATAAGATACAGTTTAATTATTTAATGTCATCTGATCTTGCAAAATCCTTTTTCTAGTATGAACTCTGTGTCTAATAGAGAAACCTTTAATTCTGTTACTCAGGGATGGATAATCGTACTAGAAAACACCAAGCCTACCTGTGTAGGTTAGGAATATCTGTAGGCCTTAAACTAATAACTACTGCCTCTGGCAGCTCCTCTTGATAGTCTCTTTTTATACTTATCAGGCATTCTTGTCTGAGAATCCTTCTTTGTAGCCTCCAGTCTTACTTATTTTGGGAGGCTAACATAAACTGTATACCTTAAAATATTATTATTACTCTTATTATTTGAAATGCCCAGGAATGGCTGTATTTTGGTTTTCACTGTCTTTCCTAAGTGTTTAAGATGAAGCAGTCAAACTGACTTTTGTTTCTATCTATTGTCAACAATCATCTGAGCTTTTATGGGAGTCATTCCTGGGGAAACTTGAGAGCAGCTTCTCAGTTCTGCTAGTGCCATTTGCGCTAGGTGGGTCCAGGTCTTGCTTGACCATGTGTCTTCCCTCAGAAGCATCAGGGATGTCTCCCTTCTCTGATGACTGTCTTCTTCATAGAAAATACAATGGTTGGCTTTCTGTTCTCCAGTAGTCTCATTAATCTCCCTAATTAGGAGGTTATGTGGCTCAGAGTTGCAATGCTTTTTAGAGAAGTGCCCTGTTCCCTGGATACAGACTGACTCAGAGAAAAAGAACCAAATATTGTTTTTTTGTCCCTTTTCATTTAACTTTAATTTTAAATCCTAATCTTAAACATGCAGCAAATAAATTTCAACAGTCTTATATTAAGAGTACTGGGCTTTAATATCTATTATTTAAAATTATTTATCTTTTTATTAATTTTGATCTGTATTATTCTGTCTGTCTTGTAGGTGATGACTTATTATCTTAAATTAACCCATGTTGTGTTCTTAAAGCAATACTTCTGTAAAACAATTACAGGGAATCTTTAGATCATTTATTAGAAAATTACAAAATAAAATTAACAAGAGTAAATATACTTAGTTCGTGTAATAGCTACCCTGAATTTTTTGGCTGAGTTATACATTTTATCCCCTGTATGAGATCCTTGTAATCTTGACAGGAAAAAAAAAACTTTTCAACATAACTTTAAATGAAATAACATATGACCTACTGCTTTCGTAGTCATTCTCACATGTAGTAAGATGGGACACAGAGCCGTATCTCAGGTAAGGCAGGGCTCTTTATAAATCATAAGTGTTTTAGTTTTTAAGCTAATCTTTGTTTTTTAAATATCATTTTACAAAGTTTACATAAATTGTTTGAGGTCAAATGAACATTAGCTAACACCATATGATATAACATTTGAAACATGAATTAAAAAAGGCTGAAAGTTTTTAACCTTTACATAGGTTAGGCTCTCATTAACTTAAAAATACATTTAAATTGTTCCCCAATGTAAAAAGTAACATAAAAGTTTACATATATTTTTGATAACAGGTAAATAAATCCCCAATATATATATATTTTTTACCATGCAACTTCAGAACACCAGCTTGATATAATGATCTTTTAAAGTTTCTACCTTACAGGCTTGTACACCTGGAAGATATGAGCACATTAATAGCATCACAATTACATTGATATTTCTACATTAACCAAGTTTAGCTTTTAAAGAAATGGCAGTACAGTGCTCTAAAATAACAGTTCTTATTTAATCAGTTGTTTAATTTTTATGGTTGCCTGCTCTAGAAAAATAAAACCTAATAAACACAATGTTATGGGTAAACTTATGTTTTAAGAAATTTTTGTCTCTTCAACACATGACTGAATTTTACAATCTTATACAGACTTTAGAACAAACTTATACAGATCTTAGTAAATCAATCAGTTATCTAAAAAAAGCACTCATGAATGAGTAATCCCATATCAAATTTACATTACTTATTTATCAAAATATTAGACAAATGTATTGAACAGTGTAAACCATTTTTTTGTTGAAGGAAAAGTCCTAGAACCAAGGCATATTAGACCTTTTGTTGACATTAATATTTTATTAGATTTTTGAACACCTAGAAAAACTTGTAAGCTTAAATTTAAAGACATTTATTTTTATCTGTTTTTCCAATTTAAATAGAACCATTTAAACCACGTGAATTAAAGATCTTTGGATCCACTTTTTAAAATTTGTTTTTGTGAGTGCTCCTTTTTTTATGAGCACACCTTATATATGTTAATTTGTGTATCATATATATGATATACGGATATATGTATATATAGACATACAACACATACCAATGTTTGCACACATAATAATAGTAAAGACCTTGTAGCTTTTTGCAGGTGAAATCTCCATTGCAATGTTTCAAAAACTCCACTGTTGGTGAATTATCTGAAATCATAAACTAAACAATTACCTAAACCCGACTTTTAACTGCAAGATTGTGCAATGCTTCAAAAACTCAATCAGATACCAGATTGTTACAATAAAACATCATCATTTAGACACACATTCAGCTAAGATCATTCCCAAGAAACAATTTATAAAATCAACACATTATTGCACAAGTCTTAAAGGGCCAGAAACAAAGACACAAGACAAACAGAAAGGAGCTCCAGACTATGGCTGACAGACAGAAACTTTTAAAACAGAGCAGATAAGAGAACAATCTCCTACACCAGTGGCACCATAGATATCCCCACGAGGGGACCAGATGTTTTCACAGAGAGGCAACCTGAAATGTAATATCAAGGGTCTCCATGGTGACTTTACTGCCTTTAGTGTCCCCTTTTTCTTTTTCTTTTTTTTTTTTTTTAAGAAGACAGAGGTGGCATAATACTTACAGTGCAGGGAAGGAAGGAGGGAATTCCCTGAAGCAACAGGGCTTTGGCAGCTGCTCAGAGTCCCTCAGTTCCTCTTTTTACTTACAGGATTAGTTCCTCTGGTTTGGTTCCACCCCAAGTATGCTCCATCTCCTAACATTTCAGTAGTCAGCTCTCAAAAAGTTCCAGGGTCGAGGGGCGTATCAAAATTTGTAACTTAAATTTCTGTTCCTGACCTTGAAGCCAATTAATACCAATTTAATAATGAGGACAGGGTTTGAGAAAAATATAAATGGACGTTTACTGCTTTGCTAACAAAGGAGAGACACAGGGGACTCTGTCCATTTTGGTGACTCTCTTGATCTGGAGGGACAAGGGGATTTAAAAGAGTTTCACTTGTTAACCTGAGAGATACTCAGTTCTTAGGTTGCCAGCAGTCATTGCCCTCTGCAGTGGGTGTGCTCCAGGCAGCCAGCTAGGGGATTCTCTCATCCTGCTTAACAAAGGGGGGTAAAGTTCATCACAGTTCCTTAAAACACAGTCCAAAATGGTGTCAGGCTTACTTGCTTTATTACCCATTTTCACGTCCAATATCCTTAAGTTTTTACCACAGAAATCACACAACAAAACGCACAAAAACAAACAAACAAACAAAAATACAGAACACAGAACAAAACACGAAGAAACAGAAACCCGGTGCCGAAACAGAAAAACAGAGGAGCAATGCAACGTTTTGCTAAAGCTCTGGGGTAGTAGCTCCTGCATGCCCGTCGACACCTTTCTACCCTTTCAGAGGAATTCCTTACAGAACAGAACAGAGGACAGAATGATTCTTGTTACTGTCCCAGGCAGTAGTATATGTGAGCCTCCCCAGGCCACCTCTCAGTCATCACAAGAGTTTTCTCTTAACCAGATATCAGATGTTATACATGTGCCACTTAACTATAGAGGCCTCCTCCACCAGAAGCTCGCTAATAGTTTTAGTGCGATGGTTCACTGCAGTGCTCCCCCCGGAATGAAGGCTCTCTCCAAGGCCTTGGAACTTGGCTCTACAGCCCGGAACCCTGGAGAAAAAGCCAGCTTCAGAATTTCCAGCAGTCTGGTCTTGCGATCTGGTCAGATCATCTCGCTGGGGAAATCCAAAATGTTAGACCAGGACGCAAAAAAAGACCACTGACTCCAATTAAAATCAAATTAAGGCAAGCTTATTATTTCAACAGGCCTGGCTGCCTCTCCCTCTCAAAATGGCGGGAAGAAGACAGCATCCTCACATTTCCTACAGCCAGCTTTATAGCCCAGAAAGTTACACAAAAGGGGGGTTACAGAAAACAGAACTTTGACAAGCATCACACTAATTGTAGTTTACATTCTTTTTGCTGGCCCCAGCATCAGAAATTATGAGGACCATTAGAGCCTCAGAGAGGGTCGTTGTCTGGCCAGAAGAAGGCCAAAATTTATGAGGTGTCACCAAAGTTTCAGAGAGGGCTGGGATCTGGTCAGAAAGCCAGGGATGGGTGAGTTCAAGGCATGGGCAGGCATTACAAGCAGGTTCAGAATTTGCAGTAATATATAGTAAAGAAAAATTATCTTTTTATGGCTTTGTGGCAAGATGGCTCCCAATTTTAATGAAAGATCAGGTTGGGTGATCAACCCTGTCCCTTACTTTTGGAAAAGCATCTACCACCTCCAAGGTTGTGAACTCCTGAGCATTTTCAATTCCAGATATGTATTTACAGAGTTTCTAACTCTTCTCCTCTAATTGTGTCTTACTTGGGCCGAAGGTAATGTAAAGGCATTGTTCTGGATGAGAGTGGGAAGATAATTGTATACCACATATTTGCATACACATTGGATTCATTTTCGAATTTTTCATTCAAAATACTAAATCCCTCACAATAACCCATACCCTACTAGACTCTAACTACTAATACTAATATGATGGAGAAAAATAATCCAAAGAGAATTGAAATACAAGAGTTCAGTGGAGGCATAGTGTATATTGGACTTGCCCTTTGCAAGATAAAGGGTAGGTGTTATAAATCTAGTCAATTTTTTTTGAAATAGTTCTCCATGTGTTTTTAAATTTAACAAATATGTGAATTCCTGTCTCCCATTCTCTGTAGCCTATTCAGCACATGTATTTTTATATGCACATATAGACTCCAATCTGATATCACATGTATATTTTTGTGAGGTGCCTGACTTGGCAGATACAAATTGTGAGAAGAGATCACTCCTCCTAAACTCTGTTGGAACTGAAAATTCAAACTAAGGGAAGCTTCCTAGTTGAACAACATTATACATAAATCCATGTTCAGTAAAATGAACGTTTTTGTATCTGTGGATGATATATATTTCATGGTGAAATTCGATTGGCATATATATAGCGACTTCTTAATGTCTGTGTTTGTGTGTGTGTGTGTGTGTGTGTGTGTGTGTGTGTGTATATATATATATATATATATGTATATATATATATATACATATATATATATATATACTATCCAGATTTTTCAAATTATGAAATATGTGTTTTATATACACTCCCTAAATTCATTCATGTTCATGTATGTGGATTAATAATCAACATTTCACAAGATTATTCTCAGAAGAATTCATCCACCTGAAATACATATTTGTTTCCTAGTACTGAAAACTAACTTCAGTGAAAGGTGCATACAAATCCTAATATTTCTAGAGTAACTGACTCAGTTTAACATCAATGCAAGTAGATTCCTATTAGAAATGATGTGTATTTTGACATTCATTTTTATTCAACACTGGTACATTACTATTTCTGCAGTTTATGCACATCATAGGTTATATATTTCATCCACTAATTAGCGAATTTATAGGCATTTGTTTCACTTTCAGTCACTTCCTGCTCCAGAACACATGTATTTCTCTCTGTTTCTTGACTGGTCTTTTCATGAAACTTCTTGACAAATACATTATTTTCGAATTCCATAATCACTTTTGAAACAGAACTCACACACCCTTCATGATATACCATAACCATAAGATGACCATTAGATATATAACTGGTTGGAATGAATGATTGTATATCAATATAATATTTCTTATATATTTTCAGATATCTATTCAATCCATTATTAAAAGTGGATCCAGTAATATTATTTATTCAGAGTATGGTCTATTCATGCCTTATCTCTATATTCACAGACACAGTGTACACCAATTTATACACCCATACTAATTTATACGTCTTTAAAATATTGCTCCCAGATATGGTGGAAGAAATACTCATGTCACCTGATCTACATATATATTTTATCACAGAAATATTCTGGACACAAAAAGCAAAAGTCACACTTACAATTGTACCAAAACCTAATTTGAAAGTGATCATGGATTACTAAAATCATCCATGTACAGGTTGCCTAATGCTCTCAAATGTCAATCCTATTGGGGACTACATATTTGTTTCTTCCTAAGATTATATATTCAACCTCAAGCCTGTTGAAAATGTCTAATCCTATCACTCTCTTTATACTTTGCTTGATTTCCTAATATCTCTATTGATGTCTGCTTTCCTACATGTTTTCCCCAGTTCATCATTGTGACTCACTCTTCACATTTGCTGACATTTACATTCACTCTCTACCTGAAACCCTACTGCTAAAGAACTTTTAGACCAAATCCTATACTCACTCTTCTTTCTAAGCCAACGGACTACCTTCCTAATCCTACTCACCATTGCTTTTTGACTGGGTGTTCTCTTCATCATTCAATCATCCAAGGTACAAGGTCCTATACCATTGCATATTGATTTATCTGAGACAACTGTGCAGCACATAATTCAAAGATAATTATCCCACTCAAGTGCCCAATGCCCTTCTGGGCTTCAAATCTTACCTAAATTTCTGCTTTCATACTTATATTTCACCTATATACTCTTGTAAATATCGCAAGTTTCCAATACCATTATTCATTCCACAGAATGATTCCTAACCCAAATTGAAGCTGTTATTAAACCTAACCATACACTCTTCCCTTAATATAACTTACAGAAGAGCTGGTACAGAGTTGGTCTTACAATGTAGGAATGTAGGTGATCTTCCACCTGCTGAGAACGTCAAAGATGCATGGAGAAGTGATCCTTGGAGAAGATGTAGGCAGCTATGTAGGACCTGAGAGAGCAATAGTCATCTTCCATGCCAAACATCCTGGTCAGGATGAGTTGATGTGTCTAAATCAGCCTCTCTCTTCTTATTGTACAGAAGATGGACCAAACCAGGCCTGTCTGGAGAGCAGTTCCCGAGTGCCTATGGTTGATATACAATTCTAACTTGTTAATGTGTCACAGGTTGTAGGGGCAGCCTCCATCTCATGGGAACCTTGGAAGCAACTGTTAGGACAAAGTGGTTACCAAGGCAGTGACCTCATTCAGTTCCTGAAGGAAGTGACCTTTCCTCACTTCCTTGGTGATTGAATTCTCTGAACTTGGGATCCAGGAAGCCAAGCACCCAGAGCCAGTTCCAGTCCCAGTCCCAGTGGGCTAACTTGTTTGCTTTTCCCAAGGTCAGAGTCAGTCTTTCTTGGTACCTACTGATGTGAGGATGGGCACATGCCAGCAGAGCACTGAAGAGGGGCCTTTCTGGAGTAAGCAGGTAGGGGCTCACCACTGGCTCCTGATAACTTCACAGAGTTGGCTAAGAAGAACAGATCTGAGACCGGACATGCCATTTTGAGGGAACATACTGTGGCCCACCAGTCAGAGGACACTATGGATAGTCTCAGAATTACTAGGGGAAAGGAGGTGCCTTTGTGGGTGTGGGTGTAGGTTTGTGGTTTTCTCTTGTTCTGAGAATAGGTATGAAAGGCGGTTTGTTTGGATTCAGTGAACTGTTTCTTGTAAGTCCTTTGACAAGGCGAGTATTTCTATGACTGTATATTCCATGGTGTCCGTGGATGTAGACATGAGAAGAGAGAATACATCAATGGATGTGTCCTGTCTAGTAGAAAGCTTTCCAGCATTCATCCTGCCCAATTTATGAATGGACTGCAACTTGACTTATGGATGGGCAATACATGCTATCCTCCTAAGTTCCTGTTTTCTTTCTGAATTCTGGTTTCTCTAAAGAATAGGCTCATGGTTTTGTGTCCAAGATATGTACCACCTCCAAGCTCTGTGACATGGACATGTACTGGACAGCTGAAGGGCATGGCGAGCTTCTTAGAAAAATCAGACATCACTGTGACCAGTAAAGTCTCAGTGGAGAAACTCTGCTTTGGGCCTTTTGCTTACCTATTGTTTTATTGCCCTGAATGTCAGGAAGGTCTCTGCATCAGGCCAACCATTTGTGAAGCCTGAAGGAAAGAATTTTCAAATGGAAATGAATAGGCATCACCTGTGTCTCTTTGCTTAATTGCTTTAGAAAGGGATGTGTTTGAATCAGCCTCTTGGCCCTGTGTGAGGCTGTGGCTTATATTCTCAGCACCAGATGCATCAAAAGAATGATCCCATCTGTGCATTCAATACCAAAATGGCCAAAATACCAGTTATTCTGGATGAACTCTCTCGCCTTCCAATGTAAAGTCCCTGACCTCCATTAAGTGAGAATAGGGATCTTTTGGGTCAAATGAGATCTTTAAAGCCCTGCAGAGGCTAGCCTATAGGTGCTTGGGTTTTCACATGACTCCAATTCAGATAAAGAATCTAAAACCCACAGTCATTAGGCCTCAAATTGGAGAAGCAGAGCAGCATTAAGGCAGGCCTATTTGATCACTCCTGGTTCACAGGAAGGGTGTCCAGGCAACCCTAAATTTAGGCAAATGAGGAGCAAGGGAGTTTATTTTGGACACTGTCGTGGGCTTCGCCCCTCATGGAAACCTCCAGCCAGAGAATATGACGAGTGTCTATATGGAAGAATATGAGGGTCATGTGGGAATATTTTGGATTTAATTGTGGACATTTGTATCGTGGTTGGAAGAGATGACTGGGTCCACCTGGGCTTTAACTCTGGTGTGATTCCCCTTAGAGACTGAGTTTTGAAACTGACCTCAAAGAAGTATTACCATGAATTTAGTTGGGATTTTATTAGGCCACGCATGAGAGTCGCCCTTGGCAACTGAGATCTAGGCCCAGTGTGGCTTTCCACAGAGCACTGTGAATCTAAGCCAGGATATCACATGATTTTATTCTGAAAGACATGGCAGCCATAGTTGAGACTCAAAACACACATGGACCTCACATTGTAGACCTCAATGGGCCTGGCTTCATGTGACCTTTTGGCAACTCTTTGGGAAGCCTTGCCTGTGAGAGTTCTCCAGAGTTTCACTGAAATGATCTTTCTCAACATTTAACGGTTTCTGAATGAATTGAAACCCACAGTGCCTCCAACTTCATCCTTGAAAAATGCCTAGATAAATACCATGAAATTTTCGAAATTCCCATGACCAGGTGGCACTGGAGAAAGTTTGGATGTCCGGTTGCTGATCATGAGTATACCAGACAGTGCCTTGATTGACTGGGTTTCATAAAAATGGTGTAGAACAGAGATGCCAGTAAGTTGGAGCCTGCTCAGTAGTTGGTCTACAGCAGTGGAGGGCAGGTGTGTGATAAAACTTCTGTTGTAGGGCCATGTGGATCTTCCAGGGGCTTCCAAATGGATTGTGACTGACATGGTGCAGTCAGCAGATCATTATATGTAAAAACATCTTGTTATTTGGAGAGGTTTCACGGCAATGTTCAGAATCAGGATGCTATGGTCAAGGGGGCAAGCTATGTGGGGTAGAAGCATGCTTGGTGCATTCTCTGGCAGACAATGACTCACCACACTTGACAGAACTCCCTCCAGCACTGTGTCCCAATTGAACTCCTTGTATTTCGTGAAGCAAATACCAAACTCCCACTGCGCAGCAAGAAACACCAGGAAAAGTGGAGAATGACCAAATGGCTTTACAGTCCACACAGGGAGACACTTAGCCCCCAGTGGACAGAGTTAACCTACATATATAGAATTCAGCAATGCTGCCTCATGTTCAGAGGACAATACGGAACTATGTCCTCAATGTTACATAGATGCAGACCCAGCTTTGATGGTTTCACTACAAAGAAAGCTCCTGACAAAAACATATATTTCAAGTGCCCAACCTCAGAGGCAGTTTCTCAAGAAGTCTTTAGGCCAGCATAGCTCCATGTTTGTGGAGCGTTTACCCTGTCCCTAACTTTTGGAGACTCCTCTACCACATCCAAGGTTGTGAACTCGTGAGCATATTCCATTCCTGATATGTATTCACAGAATTTTTAACTTTTCTCCTCTAATTATGTCTTACTTGGGGTGAGGGTAATGTCAAGGCATTGTTCTGGATGAGAGAGGGAAGATTTTTGTGCATTTGTGCATCATATATTTGAAATACTGAATCCCTGACACTAACCCATATTCTACAAGATTCTGACTACTAATCCTAAAATGATGGAGAAAAATAACCCAAACACAATAAAAATACAAGGATATCAGAGGAGGCATGCTTTATAGTAGGACTTGCATTTTGCATTACATAGGGTAGGAGTAATACATCTAGTCAATTTTTAATTGAAATAGTTCTCCATTTGTTTTTAAATTTAACACATATATGAGTTACTGTCTCCCTTTCTCTCTAGCCTATTCAGCACATGTGTTTTTATATGCACATATAGAATCCTAACTGGTATCACACGTACATTCTCGTGAGGTGGCTGACTTGGCAGATACAAATTGTGGGAAGTGATCACTCCTCCTAAACGCTGTTGGAACTGAAAATTCAATGCATGGGGGAGCTTCCTATTTGAACAAACTTATACAAAAATACATGTTCAGTAAAATGAATATTTTTGGATATGCGGATGAGTTATTTTTCATGATGAATTTCGATTGGCATATATATATTGCTATTTTTAATGTCTGTGTGTGTGTTTTGTGTGTGTGTGTGTATATATATATATATATATATATATATATATATATATACACACTCTCCAGATTTTTCAAAATATGAAACATATGTATTATTATACTCTCCCTAAATTCATTCATATTCATGTTTGTGGATTTATAATCAAGTTTTCTCAAGATTATTCTCAGAAAGATTCATCCACCTGAAATACATATTTGTTTCCTAGTACTGAAAACTAACTTCTTTGAATGGTGCATACATATCCTAACATTTTGATAGTAACTGACCCTGTTTAACATCAATTCAAGTAGATTACTATGAGACATGATGTGGATTTTGATGTTCATTTTTATTCAACATTGGTACATTGCTATTTCTTCAGTTTATGCACATCAGAGGATATATATTTCATCCAAAAGTTAGCAAATTTATAGGCATTTGTTTTACTTTCAATCACTTCCTGCTTCAGAACACATGTATTCCTCCATGTTCCTTGACTGATCTTTTCATGAGACTTCTTTCCAAACACATTATTTTTGATTTGCATACTCACTTTTGAAGCAAAACTCACACACCCTTCATGATAAACCATAACCCTAATATTACCATTAGATGTATAACTGGATGGAATGAATGATTTTATACCAATATAAGATTTCATATATATTTTCATATATCAATTCACTCCATTATTTAAAGTGGAACCAGTTATATTATTTATTCACTTTATGGTCTATAAATGCAATATCAATATATTGTATGACACAGGGTACACCTTTTTGTACCCCCAAAACTAATTTATACTTCTTCAAAATAGTCCTCCCAGAAATGGTGGAAGAAATAGTCATGTCACCTGATCTACATATACATTTTATCACAGTAATATTTGGGACACAAAATGCAAAGGTCACACTTATGATTGTACCAAAGCCTAAAAGGAGAGTGAGCATGGATTACTAAAAACACCCATGTCCAGGTTGCCAATGCTCTCAAATGTCAATCCAATTCATGACTACATATTTGTTTCTTTCTAAGATAATAGATCCAAACTCAACCCTGTTTAAAATGTCTAATCCTATCACTCATTTTATACTTTGCCTGATTTTGTAATGTCTCTATTGATATCTGCTTTCCTACATATTTTCCCCAGGTCATCATTCTGACTGTTCACATGTGCTCACATTTACATTCACTCTCTAACCGAAACCCTATTGCTAAAAATCTTTTGTTCCAAATCCTATGCTCAATCTTCTTCCTAAACATACCGACTATCTTCCTAAATCTACCGACCATCCCTTTTTCACTGGATGTTCTTTTCTACATTCAATCATCCAAGGTACATGGTCCTATTCCATTGTATATCGATTTATTTGAGACATCTGTTTAGAACGTAATTCAATGCTAAGTATCCCAATCAAGGGTTCAATGCTTTTCTAGGCTTCAAATCTTACCTAGATTTCTGTTTTTATACTTATATTTCACGTATATATTCTTGTAAATATCACAGGTTCCCAATACCATTGTTCAACCCTCAGAATGATTCCTCACTCAAATCGAACCTGTTTTTGACCCTAATCATACACTGTTCCCTCAATCTAACTTTACAGAAGAGCAGAGATGGAGTTGGTATTTCAACACAGGAATGTAGGAAATCTCCCACCTTTTGAGAACCTCAAATATCAATACAGAAATGATCACTGGATTAGTTGTAGGCAGCTATGAAAGACCTGAGAGAGCAAAAGTCATCTTCCATGGCAAAAAACCTGGTCAGGATGAAGGGATGTGTCTGAATCAGCCTCTCTCTTCTTAAGTAGCGAAGATGGACCAAACCAGGCCTGTGTGGAGAGCTGTTTCCAGGTGCCTATGGTTGATATACCATTCTAACTTGTGAAAGTGTCACAGGAAGCAGGGGCAGCCTCCATCTCATGGGACCCTTTGAATCAACTGTTAGGACAAAGTGGTTTCCAAGCAGTGAACTCATTCAGTTCCTGAACTAAGTGAATTGCCTCACTTCCTTGTTTGTTGGAACTCTCTGAACTTGGGATCCAGGAAGCCAGGCACCCAGAGCCAGTCCCAGTCCAAGTCCCAGTGGTCTCACTTGTTTGGATTTACCAAGGACAGCGTCATTCTTACTTGGTACCTACTGATGTGAGAATGGCCAAAAGCCAGGAAAGCTCTGAAGAGTTGCTTTTCCTCAGCAAGGAGGTAGGGGCTCACCGCTGGCTCCTGACAACTTCACAGAGTTGGCCAAGGAGAGCTGATCTGATACAGGACAGGCCATTTCAGGGGAACATAATGTGGCCCACCAGTCAAAGGACACTCCGGATAGTCACAGACCCATTTGGGGGAAGGAGGTGTCTTTGTGGGTGTGTGGGTATGGGTTTGTGGTTTGTTTCATGTTCTGAAAATATGTAGAAAGTTGGTTTGTTTGGTTTGGAGTGAACTGTTTTTAATAACTCATTTGACAAGGTGTGTGTTTCTATGTTTGTGTATTCCACGGTGTCCATGTTGTAGACATTAGAAAAGAAAATGATTCAATGGATGTATCCTGTCTAGTAGAAAGCTTCCCAGCATTCATCCTGCCCAAATTATGAATGGACTGTGGCTTGCCTTATCAATGGCAACACCTGCTAGTTTCCTAAGTTGCTGTTTTCTTCCTGAATTCTGGCCGCTCTCCAGAAGAGGCTCATGGTTTTGTGTCCAAGATATGTACCACCTCCAAGCTCTGTGACATGGCCATGTTCTGGATAGCTTAAGGGAATGGCGAGCATCTCAGAAAACTCAGATATCAGTGTGACCTGTAAAGTCTCAGTGGAGAAACCCTGCTTTGGGCCATTTGCTTACCTATTGTTCTGTTGCCCTGAATGTCAGGAAGTTCTTTGCCTCAGGCCACCCCTTTGTGAACCCTGTAGAAAACAGTTTTCAAATGGAAATGAATGGGCATCACCTGTGGCTCTTTGCTTAATTGTTTGAAAAGGGATGTGTCTGAATCAGCCTCTTAGCCCTGTGTGAGGCTGTTGATTAAATTCTCAGCACCTGATGGATCTAAAGAAAGATCCCATGTGTGCATCCAAAACCAAAATGGTCAAAAGAGCAGTCATTGCACATGAAGGCTTTCGCCTTCCTCTGTAAGGTTCCTGACCTGTGTCAAGTGAGAATAGGGAACATACACCAAGCCAATTGATGGCTCCTTTTGGAAAAATTGTACCACCGATGACAGCATCAGCATAAATACCCCAACATTACCACAAGTCGCTGCACCAACAGTGCACAATGCATACAAGTGCATTCACAATGCATAGAAGTGATACATAGTCCAGGCAAGTTCTGCAAGCAGTTCAGTGATGGATATTGCAGAAGCTGTAGACTGGTTTTATCATTGTCTTCACCGGCACTAGGATGAAGATAGGAATTGTGGCAATAATGGATAAAGAAAAAATTATGTAACATTCCAGAAGGCACTAAAAGAAAACAATTTTCTTAACAATTTACATTATCTTGAAGACAATTATTAAATATAATGAAAGGGAAAGGTGAAAGTAAACAAACAGTTGTGTTAACCTCTATTTTTTTCACATGTTAAAACAATCCTCAACAGTTGTTTATCCAATTTAATTTAAACCATTTAAATCACGTGAATAAATAAAAATATTTGGATCCCTTTTTTCATTAGTGCTCATCATATATGATATATGGACATATGTACATTCAAACATATAACACAAAACACAAGTGTGCACACATAATATAATACATAAAACACATAACATAATAGTAAAGGCCTTATAATTTTTTACAGTTGAAATCACCATTGGAATTTTTAAAAACTCTATAGACAAAAAATAGGACTGATCACCAAAACATTAATCTAGGTCTGTATGAGCTCAAAAATACAAAATAGAATGTGGGAAAGAACAATAATAAAATAGATATTGATAAAAGCATCCTGGTTTTTTTGCAGATGTAAGGATAGCCAAACTGGAGTTTTTGATATCAGCTATTATGGATTTGAGCCAAATCATCTTCTTTTTGGTCTATAGAAATCACTTTAGTTAATCTCTCTGGAATCCAAATTGGTTGCTGTTCTTCCTGTGGAAACACACAAACAGACACCTGACTCCGGACAATTACTGGGTCAGCACCTTTCTATTGTCCTGTTAGAATATCCTTCCAAAGTATCTTGAGATTATACACATTTTTTGGACACATATGCCTTTCCGCAGCACTAAGTCCTGAAGAATCCAAATTTTAAAAGTTTAGAGTAAAAAGGGTTATTTTAAGTTTATCTTTGAGGAATATATACCCCTTCGCAATTCCGTCATTTTGCCTTAATAAGTACATTTTAATAGTTTGATGTGCTCTTTCAACTATGCCTTGTCCCTGTAGATTGCAAGGGATTCATGTAATATGAGTAATGCCAAATGATGAGCAAAATTGTTTAAAAGAGGTTAAAGAATAACCGGGGGCATTATCTGTTTTTAACTGTTTTGGAATGCCCACAGTGGCAAAATTTTTTAAGCAATGTGCTATAACATCTTTAGTTTTTTTCTCCAGCATGAAGGGAGCCCATCAAAAATCCAGAAGAAGTATCAATGGTAACATGCAAATATTTTAATTTTCCAAATTCTGGCAAGTGTGTGACATCCATCTGCCAAATATGGTTCGGTATCAATCCTCTAGGATTGACTCCAAGATTAACTTGTGGTAAAAGGGTCACACAATTTTGACATTGTTTTATTATTTGTCTGGCTTGTTCCTTAGTTATTTTAAAACTGTTTTGTAAAGTATTAGCATTGATATGGAACTTTTTTAAAAAAATTATATCTTCTTCTAGTGTAGACAAAATATGTATGTATGTCATGTGTAGTTTTATCTGCTAAATCATTGCCCAAAATATGGGCTCCAGGCAATCCTGTATGTGCCCTGATATGTCCTATAAAGAACGGATCTTTTTGTCCCAGATTAGACATTGTATACTGGAAAGCAAAGAGAAAACACTACAGGAAGGGAAAATCCTACCAGCATCTTCAAGGGATACTATAGCATTCACTATATACTGACTATCGGAAAATAAATTAAATACAGAAAATTAAACATCACAAAAGGTTGTAATACAGCATTAAGCTCTACCTTTAGAGCTGATTGTTTCGGTACAAAAAATGTAAAAGTTTGATCAGGTGTAACTATTGCTGCTGTACCATTATTTGACCCATCAGTGAATATATTTGGAGCATTCATGATAGGTGTTTTTCTTGTCATTTTTGGAAAAATTATAGGATGCAATGACCAAAAAGACAATAAAGGATTACATGGTAAGTGGTTATCAAATGAAACATTAGATTTACACATGATTATTGCCCAAGTATTTAACTCATTAGCTAATTCATCAATTTGACTCATAGTATATGGAGTATTAATTTTATTGGAAGAAATGGCAAACACTCCCTTTGCTGCTTTTATTCCTATGATTATTAATTGTCCCTCAGCCTCAGGATACCTAGTAATAATAGTGTTAGAAGAATAAGATAAATGTATCCATAATAATGGACCTTCTTGCCAAAATATTCCTGTAGGAATATTTTTGTTGGTAGTACAATAAATAATAAAGGCAAAATTATATGAACTCTATTCAAATTCATAGTTCCCATATATATTTCAATGATTTTTAATGCCTTTCTTGCTTCAGGCGTTAACATTCTGGGTGAATTTGGATCTGATGGACCTTTTAGTATATCAAATAAAAGTCCCAACTCTCCTGTTAGTATACCTACATAAGGCCTTATCCAATTTATGTCTCCTGATAACTTTTGAAAGTCATCAATTCATTTGAGTTGATCTACTCGTATTTGAATTTTTGGTGGACTGATCATGGTTGAGGATAATAGAACTCCTAAATAATTAATTGGAAAATTTAATTGTACTTTATCTATTGTTATTTCTAGATTATAATTTTTTAATAAGTTTGTTAGTGTGGCATAACATTCTAGCAATGGGTTTTTAGTTTTGTGTGTTTAGGTTTTTCCATATAGTGAAATATTTGTAGTGTAGGATTTCGATCTCTAAGTTGCTGGATTACTTTGTTAACATAAATTTGACCCATTGTTGGGCTGTTAGCCATCCCTTGAGGGAGTACTTTCCACTCATATCTCTGATCAGGACCTTCATGATTCAGTGCAAGGATAGTAAATGAAAAACGTGGACCATCCTCATGATGAATTGGAATTGAAAAAAAAAAACAATCTTTAAAATCTATAACGAAAACATACCAAGTTTTTGGCAAAGCAGACAATTGAGGAATCCCTGATTGAGCAGGTCCCATAATAACTATCTCATTATTAATGGCTCTTAAATCGTGCAATAATCTCCATTTTCCAGATTTCTTTTTGAGGACAAAAATGGGAGTATTATGTGGAAATACAGAAGGTTGTATCTGTCCTTCCGCTAATTGTTGTTTGATCAGGTCACGGACTGCTTGTATCTTTTCTTTAGTCAGGGGCCACTGAGGAAACCGTACTGGTCATTCTGATTTCCTAGTAATTTTTATTGTCTCGTCTCATTGCCCCTTTCTGAAAATCCAACCCATGTCTATCTGTTCCTTGATCTATTTGTATTGGTGCTGCTATAACTTGTTCTTGTTTTTCTTATCTTTTTCCTTTCCTAAAAACCTGTCTAGCCATAATAGTGGGTGCATTTTGATTGATGTTATTTGTTAATGTCAAACTTAATTGATCTAGGACGTCTCATCCCCATGAATTTACGGGAAGTTGATCCAATACATATGGCTGTATAGTTCCTTCACATCCTTCAGAATTTTTCCAATCTAATACCATTGCACTTTTATGGGGATTAGTTGCCACTCCTTGGCCTCAAAGCATTTGAGTGGCTTGTTTTAATGGACAATGTTTTGGCCATTCTTGATGAGAGATGATGTATCCAGTAGCCCATTAAATTCATGTCCTTGAATATTTAGTTTTAGCATGGGGTGAGAATCTAAATTTAAAGAAAGCATAGCCCAATCTACACCTGTGGAGCCTAATTCCTTATAACGTCTTTCTACAGTACGACTCAAAAATTTATCATGTAAGCTGGGTATTATTAGTAACTGTGCTATTCTATCTCTTGGTTAAATTACTTATATACCCTTTGGAGAACTGGCAATAATTTTTATTTCACCTTCATAATAGGATCAATTACCCCAGGACTAATCATAAGTTCTTTTAGAGTAGAAGAGCTGCATCTAAAAAATATGTCTACTGTTCCTTTGGGAAGAGGTCCTTTCACCCCTGCGGGAATGATTTGAACTCCCATCTCTGGAGTTAGTACTGATCTGGTGGAGGCGCAGATGTCCAACCCTGTGCTCCCTCTGGTTTGTTTGATGAATGATCTGATGGACAATGTGCCCTGGGCACTAATCTGATGGGGTTGCTGGGTTCTTCCAGTGCTCCGTATATTTGTGGTTTTGGGCCCCAGAGCATTGGGGCCCCATGTCGATTTTTTGGCAATGGAGCCCGAAGCCTTTCTCCAGGATATCGTGGATAAACACCTAGTCCTTTTTTCGTTTTTTGATAATGAAGTACCCTCTATGGTGGTTTGAGAATGGCATTCATTAGCCTAGTGTCTCCCTCTACGACATCGTTGGCAAATACCGGGTATTCTACTCTTTTGATACCTAGTTTTGTTAAACCCTCCTCCTATGGGGCAATTCCTTTTAAAGTATCCTGTTCATTCACTATTGTAGCATGTGCTTGTCCTGGCATCTAAAGCCTGTTTTACTGCAGCTGCATCAATTGGCCCTTGTTCATTAATGTCTCTGGCATCTAAAGCCTGTTTTACTGCAGCTGCCACGACTTGCTCTTGTTCATTAATGTCTCTACATAATTTAGTAAATGTGTTTAAATCTTCATGTTTCCATGGTCTGTTGATATCTCTGCACCAACGATTTGCTTGGTCATAAGCCAGTTGTTTTATTAATGACATTGCTTGTTCTGTATTCCCCAAAACTCTGGTAGCTGTTTGAATAAAGCTACTTACAAATTCAGCTTATGATTCTTTAGCTCCTTGTATTACCTTAGATAATTGACCTTGTAAACCTCCATGTCCTTGTAAAGTCTTCCATGCCCTAAACGCCTCTTCAGCAATTTTTGCGTATACGCCAGGATCATATGCAATTTGTTGGTGCTAATCATCATAAGGTCCCTCTCCTAACAACATTTCTAGATTTCTCTGAGGATAACCAGCTGCTGCATTTCGCCTAGCCGTCTCCTTGCAAAATTCCTCATTGGCAACCTTCCGTAACAGGTATTGACCTCCATTTAGCACAGCTTTACACATATTAGCCCATTCTGCTGGATTCATGTTCAAGTTGTTAATGGATTCGACCAAGCTTACTATGAAGGGTGCTTTAGGACCATAGGTTGTTACAGCCTCTTTTAGATGCTTCGCTGTTTTGAAATTTAAAGAATTGTGAATTTGCTGACCTCCTACCTCAAATAGAGGTCATGTAAATACTTAAGATCCTGTCTCAGGATCTTATCTATCGACTGCGGGGGTTGGGGGCCTCCCAGCATGTGGAGGTAGCCTTTTTAGTTGGACATTTACATCCTCTGGTGATAGAAAGGTGGTAATCACAGTCTCCTGTAGAGGTGGCGCTGTTGGTTGGGTACTTACACCCTCTGGTGATAGAAAGTTGTTAGTAGCAGTCTCCTTTTGTAACTTTCCCACTGATGGCCTTTTCTGCTCTAAGCTTTGTTCCTCTATCTTTGTCTGAACTGAAGGCTTTGGACTAAGCAAACCAGATATGAACGTCCACAATGGCAATGTGCTAACTGGAAGAGTCCCTGGGCTGTTCTATTCTATTCTTTTTAAATCTTCACCATGATGATTCCATTGTGATATATTCAACAAATCCTCCTTAAAAAGCCATGGGCTACATTTTTGTATTGTATCAATGAATGCTCTGACTGTTCTTGATTTTCCTGAGATGCCTCCTTCCTCTAACAATTTACTTAACACTCTTTCAGTTTGTTATTTACTAACTTCTGATTCAGTAATTCTACTATAATACAACCCAACAAGCTGACGCCAAACAAAACCAAGACAGAATGAAATAGAAAGGGAGCAACAAAAAGTCATTATAGCCTTTCTATCCTCCTGACACGTGCATTCGTCCTTTATCCCTATCTGTTCCTCAGACTTAAATAGTTTTTCCTCAGATGCGAGCAGTTTTTTTTTTTTTTTGGTCTCACTCATCTCCAGGGACAGGCAACTTAAACCAAAGTGAAGGAAAACAAAAGAGGAATCTTAAAATGGCTACACATCCTTTCGACCTGCCCTCAGGGCCGAGCAGTTTAACTTATCACTTACCCTCAGTCACTCCCCGTGCGAGCCACCAAATGCTGCAGTCTGGCTGGGCACGATTCAGGAGGCACTTGTCAAGAGAATTGAACTTTATTTTTAGAACCACACACGCCAAGCAAAATAGCTCCTCAGGAAAAACCCTCAGAGCCCAACTGTCACCACTGTCTTCCTTGTAAAATCTCTCTCACACCCATAAGCCTCTCCACCTCCCAAAATCCTCCTGTTCTTGAGGCCGATTGGCTGGGTCACGTGGGTGGAGCCAAAAAAGTCCCCCAATGAGCAGCTCTGTGGTTTGAAAGGGCAGGGAAACAACACAATGTGCATCACCACAGAGGACCCAATCAGCTAGATGTTGCTGGGGCTGCTGTGAGCCAATAATCAACCGGCAGCTTGAAATGTGCTGGCAGCTGGAAGTTTGCTGTGGCCCCTTCAGCTGTGGTTCTCAACAAATTCCTGTCTCCTCTCTTAGTAGCCTATTCAGCACATGTATTTTTATATGCACATATACAATCCTACCTGGTATCACACAAACATTTTTGTGAGGTGACTGACTTGGCAGATACAAATTTTGAGAAGTGATCACTGCTCCTAAATGCTGCTGGAACTGAAAACTCAACCTATTAGTGAGCTTCCTAGTAGAACAACATTATACATTAATCCATTTTCAGTGAAATAAATACTTTTGCATCTGTGGATTATATAAGTTTTATGATGAATTTCGATTGGCATATATGTTGCTGGTTTTTAATATCTGTGTGTGTGTATATATATATATATATATATATATATATATATATATACACTCTCCAAATTTTTCAAAATATGAAATATATGAGTCAGTTTATACACTCCTTAAACTCATTCATATTCATGCATGTGGATTTATGATCAACTTTTCAAAAGATTATTATCAGAAATATTCATCCACCTGAAATATAAATTTTTTCCTAGTACTGAAAACTAACTTCAGTGAATGGTGCATACAAATCCTAATATTTCTAAACAATACTCAGTTTAACATCAATGCAAGTAGTTTCCAATGGGACATGATGTGTATTTTGCAGTTCATTTTAATACAAGTGTGGTACATTACTATTTCTTCAGTTTATATTTCATCAACAAGTTCACAAATTTATAGGCATTTGTTTCAATATCAATAACTTCCTGCTTCAGAACACATATATTCCTCCAGGTTACTTGACTGGTCTTTTCATGAGACTTCATTTCAAACACATTATTTTCGATTTTCATAATTACTTTTGAAGAAAAACTCACACACTCTTCATGATAAACCATAACACTAATATAACCGTTGGATGTATAACTGGTTGTAATAAATGTATGTATATCAATTTAAGATTTCCTGTATATTTTCAGATAACAAATCAATGCATTATTTAAAGTTGGAACCAGTTATATTATTTATTCACAGTATGGTCTATTCATGCTTTATTTCTATATTCATTGACAGAGGGTACACCTCTTCATTCCCCCAATACGAATTTATACATCTTAAAAATTTTGCTCCCAGTAATGGTGGAAGAAATACTCATGTCACCTGAGCTGCATATACATTTTATCACACTAATATTCTGGACACAGAAAGCAAATGTCACTCTTATGATTGTACCAAAGCCTAAATGGAAAGTGAGCATGGATTACCAAAAACATCCATGTCCAGGTTGCCTAATGCTTTCAAATGTAAATCCTATTGTTGACTATATATTTGTTTCTTCCTAAAATTATATATTCAATATCAAGCCTGTTGAAAATGTGTAATTCTATCCCTAACTTTATACTTTGCCTGATTTCTTAATGTCTCTATTGATATCTGTTTTCTTACATATTTTCCCCAGTTCATCATTGTGACTGACTTTTCACATGTGCTGACATTTACATTAACTCTGTACCCGAAAACGTATTGCTTAAGAACTTTTGGTCCAAATCCTATACTCACTCTTGATTCTAAACCTAGCAACTATCTTCCTAATCCTACCTACTTTCCCTTTTTGACTGGATGTTCTCTTCAACATTCAATCATCCAAGGTACAAGGTCCTATGCCATTGTGTATCAATTTATCAGAGACATCTGGGCAGAAATAAATTCAAAGCAAAGTAACCCAATCAAGGGCCCAATGTTCTTCTGGGCTTCAAATCTTACGTAGATTTCTGTTTTCCTACTTATATTTCACCTACATATTCTTGTAAATATCACAGGTTCCCAAAACTATTATTCATCCTGCAGAATGATCTCTAACCCAAATCAAACGTGTTATTAACTCTAACCATACACTGTTCCCTCAATCTAACTTTACAGAAGAGCAGGGACAGTGTGATCAGGAAAGTCTCAGTGGAGAAACCCTGCTTTGGGCCTATTGCTTACCTATTGTTCTGTTGCCCGCAATGTCAAGAAGGTCTTTGCCTCAGGCCACCCATTTTTGAAGCCTGAATAAAACAGTTTTCAAATGAAAATGAATGGGCATCACCTTTGGCTCTTTGCTTAATTGCTTTGGAAAGGGATGTGTCTGAATAAGCCTCTTGGCCCTCTGTGAGGCTGTGGCTTTGGTTCCCAACACCTGATGGATCTAAAGAAAGATACCATGTGTGCATCCAAAATCAAAATGGCAAAAATTGCAGTCATTTTTGATGAAGTCTCTCTCCTTTCTCTGTTAGGTTTCTGACGTCCATCAAGGAAGAATAGGGATCTTTTAGGTAAAATGAATTCTTCAAGCCCTGAAGTGGTTCTTGTGTTTTATCATGACTCCAAATCACATAAAGAAACTATACCTATCAGTCAGTAGTAGTCAGTCAATATTACTCCGAGAAATGGTTGAAGAAATACTCATGTAACCTGATCTACATACACATTAAATCACAGAAATATTCTGGACACAAAATTCAAAGTTCACATTTTTGGTTGTACCAAAGCCTAAATGGATAGTGAACATGGATTACTAAAAACATCCTTGTCCAGGTTGCCTAATGCTCTCAAATGTCAATCCTTTTGTGACTACAAATTTGAATTTTCCTAAGATTATATATTCAAACTCAACCCTGTTGAAAATGTCTAAGCCTATCTCTCACTTTATACTTTGCCTGATTCCATAATGTCTCTATTGATATCTGCTTACCTACAAGTTTTCCCCAGTTCATCATTGTAACTGACTCTTCAAATGTGCTGACATTTAAATTCATTCTCTAACCGAAACCCAATTGCTAAAAAACTTTTGTTTCCAATCCTACACTCACTCTTCTTCCTAAACTGAGGGACTACCTTCCTAATCCTACCTACAATTCCCTTTTTGACTGGATGTTCTCTTCTACATTCAATCATCCAATAATGTTCAGACGAGCGTCAGAGGAAGAGACCACCAAAAGGCTGTCCTATGCAACAGCTAAGGGTTTGATGGGGGTCCATCATGCTGGGGCTCAGAGGTCACTTGAATAGAGCAGAGAGCCCTGAGAAGAGCTTAAGCAGATCTTATATACTTTCCTTGGAGAGGGCAGGGATGGAAATTTATTGATGGGTCAGGGTGAGTGTACGGTTTGCGTGCAACCGGGTGAGGGAGTACATTCTGCAATTTGGCAGTTGGGGACAGCACATTCTGGGGAAAAGATTAGCAAACAGTTGTCAATATTTCAACAGTGTTTTTCTAAGCATACAGAAAAACAGGAAGTGAGAAGTAGCTATTTTATTAACCTTTCATTCCCCACGTCTTCTTCTGGCTACTTTTAATCATAAAAGTGATCATTAGGGGGTGTACACTCTATGTGTGCTAGTGGGGTATTGCCATATGTTTAACTTTTCCAATTTGAGCTTGGAGAAAAGAAATTACACGGTTGACCAAACAGGGTTATATAGTTTGCAATAATATGAGGATTATTATTGGACCGGCCAGGGTTGATAAAAGCGTAGTTAACCAGGGGGAATGTGTAAACCAAGACTCAAACCACACTTTTTGGGCCTCTCTCTCTCATTGATGCTCTTCAAGGTGTCCCTTTATTTTACTCACAGATTTTTTTTACAACTCCACTATGGTCGGCATAAAAACAACATTCATCCTTCAATGCAGCACAAAGGCCCCCTTCTCTCATGAAGAAGAGTTCCAACCCCCGACTGTTCTGTAAAACAACATCAGATAGAGAGGTAAAAGATTCCTGCAAAGCTCTGAAGGAGGTTTCTAATATCTTTAAGTTTTGGTCTATTGCTGCTCCTAATTGGTTCATTTGTTGTGTCCCATGGATGACGACAGTGGTTTCTGTGCCCACCCCTGCAGCAACTCCTATTCCTAATAGGATGGCTAAAGTGAGGGTATATGTTATCAGTGGAACCAGGTTGTATGCCCTCCTATTTGATCTTGAAATGAACCTGCATCATGATAGTGTACTCTGGGAAACATCTGCATCATTACAAAATTAATCACATCTGTTGATCATTTTATGAAAACATACACAATGTTTAAGTATATAGAATTATATGGTTGTAAGGATGGACAAGGCAAGGCACCTAAGATAGCACTGAAGACAGGTAAACATTCCTATTTGGATGCAACCAGATTCAGAGGGCATGGCTTCTGTTGTAATCAATTAATCCCCTGAACCCCAAGTTTAGATAGTTTCAGAATTTTGTACCAAACATGAAAGGGAAGGAGCTCAGAAGTTCACAGTCTGCAGAAGTTCACAAAAAGCAGTTTTTGTTTCTGTTTTTTCCTCTGTTCTGGGCAAGTTAACTTTTGAAGGATACCTGGGAGGGGGAGAGCTTTTTCTTCCCTTTCTTTTTTCCCCCTGCCAGCTGTTACCATAAAGTTCAGTTGGTAACTTCTTTATCTTAGAAATGTAGCCATCTCTGTGAAGCCTCAGCTAAGGCCAGAGGCCTTGTTCACATATTTTGTGAAAAACTACTAAGGGGTGTCTATCTTAGATGTGCTGTGTTTTTTATCCAGTAACCAAGTTGAACAATGCAACACGAAAAGAGAAAGTTTATCTACATTGAACTCTTTTATAGGGACTCTTTTGCCTAAAGTCCTAAAGTCAGTCATGGAGGAGACTTCTGGAGAAGGTCAGTTAAGACTTTTCTGTGGGAATGATACAGCAGTGGAAAACGCAGAAGGTGGGGCTGAAAGCAGCTCCGAGTATCTGAGAATGAGGAAGGAGAGATGTAAAAGAATAATTGGAAAGAGGTTTGGGATTTTTCTAGGAAGAAAAACATGAGCAGTAGAACATTTGGAGCAGAGGGGAAGATGGGAGTGAGTATCCCACAAAGCCTGTGAGGGACTTTAAATTCTTATTAACCTGTTTTCAGTGATGACAAAGCAACTTTAAAGGTCATTTTCATTACATCTTGAATAAGGGTCTGAGGGCTCTCCTCATCTGGTTTGAGCTTTGGGTTAGCTGGTAAGAGGACCTGGTGGGACCCGGTGCTGGCACTGACAGGAGAAGAGAGGAATGAGTGAGTGGAGGGCTACCTCAGTACCTTATACCTCAGCAGAAGGACAATGGTCTGAGAACCGGTGGAGGTTTGGGTTTTTGATCAAGTAATTGGAGGGGAGAAAACAGATTGCTGAGGTGGGAGTGACAGCAGAGATTCTGGAGCAGAAGGCTGAGGGTGAGCATCGATTGGAGAAGCGTAGTTCAGGATGTGAGTGAAGGAGGGAAAAGGCTTCCACATAGGGGAATCTCCTTTCACCCTTTTGAGCACTTGCAGAAGTTAAACAGTTCATGCAGAATTTGAGGATCTAGAGACCCCTCTGGGGGCCATCGGTTTTGGTTATGTAATTGGTAATATGGCCAATGCTGTGTACTAAATTTGATGAGGAGTTTGGGTTCCATCAGGCAGCCCCTGTATGCTCACATCCCCATGACTTACAGAAGAAGTCGGCTTTCCCCCACACAGCCGTGGCTGTTTGTGGCTTTGATAGTCCCCCAGCCAAACATAGTAATCTAGGCTAGCCAACCTGCATCTGACTCGTGTGTTCCTACATCCATAATATTTGTTTCCATTTTATATGTTACAGATGGGATTTAGTGGAATTTTAGTGGGATCCCCTTCATCAGGGATATCCCAATTGGAAAGACCTATAGCCAGCTGACAAATGTATGGGTGGAGAGATGGCCACCAGGTCCCTAAGGGGGCTATATGCAAGATAAATTATACTTCTTGTCCAGTAGTATTTGTGATCAGCCAAAGCTGCTGAACGGGCTGATGTTGGTTAGGAGTACTGGTGGTCAAGGTGAGAGTCTATAGCCTTATCCACATGGTGAATGCGCAATTTGAAATTGTTACCAGTCTTTTCCAGTTTCCAGCCAGAGTCTGCACAGGGCACAGGCTTCAGATGAGAGGCATGGATCCAGGAAGTGATTCTATCTACCTTTCCCATCTAGGTGTTATAAGTAGCTCCTGGTATGGTACTTTCCAGTGGAGTTCCAGGAATGATACCTGATGTTGTCTTATGTAGACCAAGTCTCTTACTTGATATCTATATGGAGTTCCCTCGTCCCCAGGTTGGTAAGCAGTGGCCCGTTGTTTTTACAGGTATTTCTGAGTTCTTTCAAGAGCTTTAAGTCTGTCAAGCATGGAGGTGTGGAAGGGATCGTTAGGTCTTAGAGTTTGGGATAGGTCCCTTACTGGAGGAGGGGCTCCATAGAGCATTTCATAGGGGGTGATGTTACACAAAAAAACAGAGTGAGTATTTCTTACATGAAACAGTGCATAAGGCAAGAGCATAGTCCAATCTTTTATGCCGGTCTGTAAGCTTAATTTTGTTAAGGTCTCTTTAATGGTTCTATTTATTCTTTCTACCTGTCCTGAATTCTGGGATATATAAGCACATTGTAAATTCCAATTAATCCCCAGGGTCCTGGCTAACCCCTGACTTACCTGGGTCATGAACACCGGTCCATTATCAGATCCTATTACCTTAGGCAGGCCGTATCTTGGAAAAAGATCTTTCAGGATCTTCTTGATTTGCGCTGTTTCTTTTCCTTTTTTTTTTTTTTTTTTTTTTTTTTTTTGTGGGGAAGGCTTCAATCCATGCTGGAATTGTATCTACAAAGACTAGGAGATATTTAAGTCCATACCTTGCTGGCTTAATTTCAGTAAAGTCTACTTCCCAGAATTGTCCTGGTCTGCTTCTTCGTAGGTGCTTTCCTGCAGGAAGCTTGGAAGGGTAAGCATTAACCAATTGATGGACCTGACAGGCTTTTGTAACCATTCGGTTATTTCCTTTTGCTGTGAGTTGGTTATTGGAAAACTCTGTTCTTGATTCTTCAGGAAAGCCTGCAGTTTCTTTGAAACAATGTGAGTGAGTTGATATACATTTTCTAATTACATAGATAGAAGAGTGACTATAGGAGATTTTACTGTAGAATTTAGAAATTCCACTTGGGTCCTTCAGGGTTAAAAGTTATTTTGGCTCCAAGCTTGGTGAGGAGATCTCTACCCATTAATGGGGCCAGCCATTCTGGGAAAACTAGGAAGGAGTGATGGATTTTTCCTTTCCCCAGGTCCATGGTCCTCTTAGTTGTCCAAGCCCGATATTTATTGCCATTAGCCCCTTGAATTATAGACCTTTTATTTGTTAGAGGGCCAAATTGGGCCTTAAGGGCAGAGTATATTGCCCCTGAATCCACTTCAAAGTTTGCTGGGGTCCCCTCCACTTCAAAACTGAGCCTGAGCTCGGGGAGGGGATCTGAGCCCCAACTTTCGTAGTCATCCTCTAGAGTCAGAATGGTTGACTGGTGTGGCTGTCTATTTCTGGGGCACTCTTTGCCAGTGTTCTTTTTCATTACAGTAGGCACATTGATCTGAGGCCAGGGGTGGCATCTGGCGTGGGTCCAGGTATCCTTTCCTGTCTCCCTGTTTCTTAATTTCTGGCCTATTTGTTGTTGTGACCAAGACCTTAGTCAACTCCTTAGTCTGTATTTGTTTCTTTGATCCTCCCTTTGCTCCTTTCTCTTCCTCAGTTTCTCTCTTATAGTATACCTTCTCGGCATCTCTGACTAAATCTCTCAAAGTCATATCTTTTAATCCATCTAAGATATGTAAATTTCTTTTAATATCCAGGACAGCTTGTCCAATAAAGGCCATCGTGACAGGTGCCTTTTGATCCTCTGCCTAAGAATGGAAAGGAGTATATCTCATATATTCCTCCATTATTCTCTTTAGAAACATAGAGGGAGATTCAACAGGCCCTTGAATATTCTCTCTTACCTTGGCCAAATTAGTTGGTCGCCTAGCGCCACTCAGAGTCCCACTATTAGAGCCCGTGATAAGTGGACAGATTCTTCCTACCTTCAAATGTTTTGGGATACCAGTTGGGTCGGTTCAAAGGTGAGCCGGCTTTGATTATGTTGGGAAGTTGTGTTGGTCACCCATCTGGTCTGAAGATATTTTTTGTAGCTTTCAGCAGGATTCTCTTTTATTTCTCTGTCATGAAGAGAGTCCCTAAGAGTTGTTGGCAGTCATCTCAAGTAGGCTGGTGTGAAAACATCAATGACTCAACCAGACCTGTGAGCCAGGTGGGTTCCTCAGAAAAAGGGGGATAGTTATTTTTCCAGTTATATAGGTCTGAAGAGGAGAAAGGCTAATACTAGTAGGCTTGCATTTTTCCCCCGTGGCATCCTCAATCGTTGGCCCATAGGGACGGAGGGGGTGCTTCACTGGATTTCCAAGGTTTTCAATCATTCGCCCCTGGCGAGTTTCTTCAGCCGGGCCAGCTTCCTCAAGGGAAAGAGTGGGTGTTTGTGCCACGGGAGGAGTTATCTGGAGGGCGCTGGGCTGGCTTAGCTTCATCCAATGACAGAGAGGCTGAGCCAGCAGAAGGAGAATCACTTAGAGGGTGTTGTGGGTTAGGGGACGAGGGCAGGGGATAAGTAGGGGGAGGAGAGTCCAGTAGAGTCAAATCTTGTGAGTCAGGGAGAACAGAGGGTGGAGGAGGTGGAGGCACATAGGGTTTAAGAGATCATGGGGGAAGGAGTAGGAGCGGGGGCAGGGGCAAGTAAAGACTTCACCCATGGAGGAGGAGATTTGCAGAGGTCCTGCCAAGTTAAGATATATGGCTGTTGATCCGCATGGCTATATGGCCCCGGCTGAAAGACAATATCTCTAACTTTTTAAATTAGTGGGAAGTAGAAAGATACTTCTAGGGGCCATCTGACTCCAAAGGTGTGCCATTCTGAGGCACACAGAGTCTGCCAGGTCCAGTGTTTTACTAAATAAGAAATATCTGAGCCTTTAAACGGACTTTGTTGGAGTGATCAAGGGTCAGCGACAGAGGCATTGAAGTGTTCTGTCCCATAATGAAAGGTACACAAACAGTAAAAGCAATGACACAGGACACAGACAATACAAGACAATAAAGACAGGCAAAGGATGTCCAACACTGAGACCAGGACTGAGTAGCTGGCAAAACCCGATGGGATGGCAATACTGAAACTGAAACAAAATATCACTGAGTTGAGGAGATTATTGTTCCTTGATTTCCCGAGTCCTCTGGGGCATTCCCCAAGGACGTGCCCTGTGTCTCTGTGACACTTCTCTCTGCCACCATAGGAGAGCCTCTTCATCACCAGCGATTTTGCCAAGCCCTAACCTGAAATATGAAACCAGAAAGAAGCGCCTTTCTTGCCCCGAGAGGAGCCCATTGGGGTCTCTCGTCCGCAGCTGCTGGAACTCGGTGGAACCTTAATATGTAAAGGTCGGGCTAGCTTCGGAATAAGAGACCACCAAGAGATTGTCTCATAAAACAGCAAAGGGTTTATTTGGGGTCCAAAATGCTGGGCCTCAGAGCTCACTTGAATAAAGCAGAGAGCCCTGAGAACAGCTTAAGCAGAGCTTATATACTATCCTTGGAGAGGGAAGGGAGGGAAGTTTACTGATGGGTGAGGGCGAGTGGGCGGTTTCCATGACACAAAGTGAGGGAGTACATTCTGCACTTTGGCAGTTGGGAACAGCACATTCTGGGAAAAAGATTAGCAAACATTTCTCAGGATTGCAACAGTGTTTTGTTAAGCATACAGAAAAACAGGAAGTGAAAAGTATGTATTTTATTAACCTATCAATACCGACTATCCCTTTTTGACTGGATGTTCTCTTCAACATTCAATCATCCATGATACAAGGTCCTATGCCATTGTATATCGATGTATCTGAGAAATCTGTGCAGAACGTAATTCAACGCTTCATATAACAATCAAGGGCCCAATGCCCTTCTGGGCTTCAAATCTTACTTAGATTTCTGTTTTTATACATATATTTCACCTATATATTCTTATATATATCGCAAGTTCCAATACCCTTATTCATCCGGCAGTATGATTTTTAACCAAATCTAACATGTTATTAACTAAAACCATACACTGTTATCTCAATTAAACATTACAGAAGAGCAGGGAAGGAGTTGATCTTACAATACAGAAATGTAGGGGATCTTCCACCTGCTGAGAACCTCAAATGTCCATACAGAAATGATCACTGGATAAGTTGTAGGCAGCTATGAAAGACCTGAGAGAGCAAAAGTCATCTTCCATGGCAAAAAACCTGGTCAGGATGAAGGGTTCTGTCTCAATCATCCTCTCTCTTCTTAATGTAGAGAAGATGGACCAAACCAGGCCTCTGTGGAGAGCTGTTCCCGGGTTCCTATGGTTGATATACCAATCTAACTTTTGAAAGTGTCACAGGAAGTAGGGGCAGCCACCATCTCATGTGACCCTTGGAAGCAACTGGTAGGACAAAGTGGTTGCCAAGGCAGTGACCTCATTCAGTTCCTGAAGGAAGTTACCTCACCTCACTTCCTTGGTGATGGAACTCTCTGAACTTGGGATCCAGGAAGCAAGGCACCCAAAGCCAGTTCCAGTCTCAGTCCCAGTGGTCTCACTTGTTTGGATTTACCAAGGACAGAGTCAGTCTTTCTTGGTACCTACAGATGTGAGGAAGGCCTAATGCATTAAAGATCTGAAGCAGGGATTTTCCTGAGAAAGCAGGTAGTGGCTCACCGCTGGCTCCTGACAACTTCACAGAGTTGCCCAAGGAGACCAGATCTGAAACAGGACAGGCCATTTCGGGGGAACATAGTATGGCCCAAAGTGAGAGGACAATCCATATAGTCACAGACCCCAATGGGGGAAGGAGGTGCCTTTGTGGGTGTGGTTGTGGGTTTGTAGTTGTGTCTCATGTTCTGAGAATAGGTAGGAAAGTCGGTTTGTTTGGTTTGGAGTGAACAGTTTCTAGTAAGTCGTTTGACAAGGCGAGTATTTCTATGTCTGTGTATCCCACTGTGTCCGTGGTTGTAGACATTAGAAAAGAGAATGCATCAATGGATGTGTCCTGTCCAGCAGAGAGCTTCCCAGCATTCATCCTGCCACATTTATGAATGGACTGTAGCTTGCCTTATGATGGGCAACACCTGCTATCTTCCTAAGTTCCTATTTTCTTCCTGAATTCTGGCCACTCTCCAGAATAGGCTCATGGTTTTGTGTCCAAGATATGTTCCACCTCCAAGCTCTGTGACATGGTCATTAACTGGATAGTTGAATGGAATGGCGAACATCTTAGAAAAGTCGCATATCAGTGTGATGAAGTAATTCTCAGTGGAGAAACCCTGCTTTGGGCCTTTTGCTTACCTATTGTTCTATTGACCTGAATGTCAAGAAGGTCTTTGACTCAGGCCAACCCTTTGTGAAGCCTGAAGAAAACAGTTTTCATATGGAAATGAATTGGCATGCCTGTGGCTGTTTGCTTAATTGCTTTGGAGAAGGATGTGTCTGAATCAGCCCCTTGGCCCTGTGAGGCTGTGGCTTAGATTTTCAGCACCAGATGGATCTAAATAAATTTCCCATGTGTGTATCCAAAACAAAAATGGCCAATAGAGCAGTCATTGGGATAAAGTCTCTTGCCTTCCTCTGTAAGGTTCCTGTCCACCATTAAATGAGAATAGGGATCCTTGGGTCAAATGAGTTCTTCAAATCCTGCAAAGGCTAGGCCAGAGGTGCTTGGGTTTTCTCATGACTCCAATTCACATAAAGAATCTAAACCAAAAGTCAGTAGGCCTCAGATTGGAGATGTGGAGCAGTATTAATGGCAGGTCTATTTGATCACTCCTGGTTCAAAGGAAGTGTGTTCAGGCCACCCTGACTTAAGGCAAATGAGAGGCAAGGGAGTTTATTTTTTATACTCTCTTGGTCTGTGCCCCTCATGGAAACCTCCAGTCAGAGGATATGATGAGTATCTATATGGAAGAAGATGAGGGCCATGTGGGAGTGTTTTGGTTTCAATTGTGGACATTTGTGTGGCTGTTGGAACAAATGACTGGGTCCACCTGGGCTTGAACTCTCGTGTGATTCCCCTTAGAGACTGAGTTCTGGAACTGACCTCAGAGAAGAATTTCAATAAATAGTGTTGGGATTTTAGGATGCCACGCATGAGAGTCACCCTTAAAAAATGAGATCTAGGCCCAGGTTGGCTTTCCACAGAGCTCGGGGTATCTAACCCAAGATATCACATGATTTTATTCTTAAAGACTTTGCAGCCGTAATTGAGAGTCCAAACACACATAGACCTCACATTGTAGACCTCAATTGGCCTGGGTTCATATGACATTTTCGCCACTCTTTGGGAAGGCATGCCTTTGAGATTTCTCCAGAGTTTTCATTTAAATGAGCTTCCTCACCATTTCACGGTTCCTAAATGAATTGAAACCCACAGTGCCTCAAACTTTATCCTTGAAAAATGGCTAGATAAATACCATGACATTTTTTAATTTCCCATTACCAGGTGGCACTGAAGAACCTTTGGATGTCCTGTTGCTGATCATGAGTGTACCAGACAGTGCCTTGATTGACTGGGTTTCGTGATAATGGTGTACAACATAGATGCCAGTAAGTTGGAGCCTGCTGAGTAGTGGGCGTCAAGCAGTGGACTTTAGGTGTGTGAATAAGTATTTTTTTTAGGACAACCTGGATCTGCCATTGGCTTCTTAAAGCCTTATGACTGACATGTGGCAGGCAGCAGACCCTTATATGTAAAGGCATCTTGTTATATGGAGATGTTTCAGGGCAATGTTCAGAATCAGGTTGCTGTAGTCAACAGGGAAAGCTATGTGGGATAGAAGACTGGTTCGTACATTCTCTTGGAGACCCTGAGCAACCACACGTGAAAGAACTCCCTCCAGGATTGTGTCTCAGTTGTACTCCTTGTATTTCGTGAAGCCAATAGCAAACTCCCAGTGCAGCAGTAAAAAACACCACGAAAATTGGTGGATGACCAAATGGCTTCACAGACCAGTGGGGGAGACACTTAGCTCCCAGTGGCCACAGTTTGCCTACAAAGAGAGAATTCAGAACTGCTGCCTCAAGTTCACTAGAAAATAAGGAAACATGTCGTCCAGGTCACATAGAAGCAGACCCAGATTTGTTGGTGTCACTACAAATGAAGCTAAATCTCCTGACAATTACATATATTTCATTTGCCCAAACTCAGAGGAAGTTTCTCAAGAAGTCATTAGGCCAGCAGAGCTCCATGTTTGTGGAGTGTTTACCCTTACCGTTACTTATGGAAACTGTTCTACCACCTCCAGTTTTGTGAACTCCTGAGCATTTTCCATTCCACATATTTATTCACAGATTTTCTAACTCCTCTCCACTAATTGTGTCTTACTTGGAGCAATGGTTATATCAAGGCATTGTTCTGGATGAGAGTGGGAAGATTTTTGTGTAGCACATGTTTGCATACACATTAGATTCATTTTCCTATTATTCATTTGAAATACTGAATCCCTGACACTAACCCATACCCTACTAGACTCTTACTACTAATCCTAATAAGAGGGAGAAAAAGAAACCTAATTGAATAGAAATACAGGCCTTTCATCGAAAGCATGGTGTATACTTGGATTTGCCTTCTGCTTTATGAAGAGTATGTGTTATAAATCTACTCAACTTTTCATTGTAATATTTCTCCATGAGTTTTTAAAATTAACACATATGTAAATTTCTGTCTCCCTTTCTCTGTAGCCTATTCAGCACATGTAATTTTTTATGCGTATATAGTATCCTACCTGGTATCACACGTACATTCTTGTGGGCTCACTGACTTTAGAATATAAAAATTGTGAGAAGAGATGAATCCCCCTAAATACTGATGGAACTGAAAATTCAACCAATGGGTGAGATTCCTAGTGAAAAACATTATACTTAAATCCATGTTCAGTAAAATGAATATTTTTGGATATGTGAATGACTTACATTTCATGATGAATTTCGATTGGCATATATATTGCTACATATTAATGTGTGTGTGTGTGTATGTATATATATATATATATATATATATACATATATATATATATATATATATATATACATACCCACACATATATGTACTCTTCAGATTTTCCAAAATATGAAATATATATGTCTTATTATACACTCCCTAAATTCATTCATATTCCTGTATGTGTATTTATAAATTACATTTCACAAGATTATTTTCAGAAATACTCAACCACCTGAAATACATATTGGTATCCTAGTACTGAAAACTAACTTCAGTGATAGGTGCTTACAAATCCTAATATTTCTACAGTAACTGACCCATTTTAACATCAATGCAAGTAGATTCCTATGGAACATGATGTTTATTTTGAAGTTAATTTTTATTCAAAACTGGTACATTACAATTTCTTCAGTTCATGGACATTATAGGATATATTTTTTCATCCACAAGTTCACATATTTATAGGCATTTGGTTCACATTCAATCACTTACTACTTCAGAACACATGTATTCCTCCACGTTTTTTTACTGATGTTTTCAATAGAGTTCTTTCTAAACACAATATTTTCGATGCCATAATCATTTTTGAAGCAAAACTCACACACTCTTCATAATAAACTGTAATCCTAATATTACCATTAGATAAATAACTGATTGGAATGATTGTATATATATATATATATATATATATATATATATATATATATATATATATATATATATATGAATTTCTATATATTTTCACAGGTAAAATCAATCCATTATTTAAAGTTGGAACCAGTGATATACTTTATTCACTATATGGTCTATTCATGCATGATTTCTATAATCATGAACACAGGGTACACCTATTTGTATCTCCAGTACTAAATTATAAGTTTTCAGAATTTTGGTCCCTGTAATGATGGAAGAAATACTCATGTCACCTGATCTTCATATACATTTTACCACAGTAGTATTCTGGACACAAAATGCAAAGGTCACACTTATGATTGTACCAAAGCCTAAATGGTAAGTGAACATGGATTACTAAAAACATCCATGTCCAGTTTGCCTAATGCTCTCAAATGTCAATCCTATTTGTGACTGCATTTTTGTTTCTTCTTAAGATTATATATTCAACCTCAAGCCTGTTGAAAATATATAATCCTATCACTCACTTTACACATTGCCTGATTTCCTAAGGTCCCCATTGATATCTGCTTTCCTACATATTTTCCCCATTTCATCATTGTGACTGTCTCTTCACATGTGCTGACATTTACATTCACTCTTCAACCGAAACACTATTGCTAAATACCTTTTGGTCCAACTCCTAAACTCACTCTTCTTCCTAAACATGCTGACAATCTTCCCTTTTTGACTAGATGTTCTCTTCTACATTCAATCATCCGAGGTACAAGGTCCTATGCCATTGTATATTGATTTATCTGAGACCTCGGTGCAGAACATAATTTTCAAGCTAAGAATCCCAATCACGGGCCCAATGCCTTTCTGGGCTTCAAATATTTCTTAGATCTCTCTTCTCATACATATATTTTACGTCTATATTCTTATAAATATCACAGGTTCCCAATACCATTATTCATCCAGCAGAATGATTGTAAACCCAAATTGAACATGTTATTAACCCTAATCATACACTGTTCACGCAATCTCACTTTAAAGAAGAGCAGGGACAGAGTTGGTCTTACAATACAGGAAGATGGGGGATCTTCAACCAGCTGAGAATCTCAAAAGTCCATGCAGAAATAATCCCTGAAGAAGATGTAGGCAGCTATGAAGGACCTGAGAGAGCAAAAGTCATCTTCCATGGCTTTTGAAAGGATGTAAGGATGTAAATAAATCAACCTCTCTTTTCTTAATGTAGGGAAGAAGGACAAAACCAGGCCTGGGAGGAGACTTGTTCCCATGTACCTATGGTTTCTCTACCATTCTAATTTGTGAAAGTGTCACAGGAAGTAGGGGCAGCCTCCATCTCAGAGACCATATGAAGCAACACTTAGGACAAAGTGGTGGCCAAGGCAGTTACCTCATTCAGTTCCTGAACAAAGTGAACTCACCTACATTCTTGGTGATGGAACTCTCTGAATTTGAGATCCTGGAACCCAGGCACCCAGAGCCAGTCCCAGTCCCAGTCCCAGTGAGCTCACTTGATTGGATTTACCAAGGAGAGAGTAAATCGTTCTTGGTATCTGCTGATGTGAGGGTGGCCAAATGCCAGGAAAGCTCTGAAGAGAGGCCTTTCCTGAGAGGACTGGAAGGGGCTCACCGCTGGCTCCTGACAACTTCATAGAGTTGACCAAGGTGACCAGATCTATGACAGGAATGGCCATTTTTTGGGAACATTGTATGGCCTACCAGTCAGAGGACACTTCGGATAGTCACAGCCCTACTTGGGGGAAAAGGTGCCTTTGTGTGTGTGGAGAACAGTTTGTGATTTTTGTCTCATGTTCTGAGAATAGGTATAAAAGTTGGTTTGTTTGTTTTGGAGTGGAATGTTTCTAATAAGTCTTTGACAAGGCGAGTGTTTCTATGTCTGCGTATCCAACTGTCTCCGTGGTTGTAGACATTAGAAAAAACAATGCTGCAATGGGTGTGTCCAGTCTACTAGAAAGCTTCCCAGCATTCATTTTGCCCAATTTATGAATGAACTGCAGCTTGCCTTATCCATGGGCAACACCTACTATCATCCTAAATTCCTGTATTCTTCCTGAATTCCTGAATTCTGGCCATTCTCCATAATAGTCTAATGGTTTTGTGTCCAAGATATGTACCACCCTCCAAGCTCTGTGACATGGCCATGTACTGTATAGCTGAAGGGAATGGCGACCATCTCAGAAAACTCAGATATCAGTGTGATCAGGAAAGTCTCAGTGGAGAAACAGTGCTTTGGGCCTTTTGCTTACCTATTGTTCTGTTGCCCTGAATGTCAGGAAGGTCTTTGCCTCAAGCCACCCCTTTGTGAAGCCTGAAGAAAAAAGTTCTCAAATGGAAATAAATGGGCATCACCTGTGGCTCTTTGCTTAATTGCTTTGGAAAGGTATGGGTCTGAATCAGCCTCTTGGCCCTATATGAGGCTGTGATTTTGATTCTCAGTACCTGGTGGGTCTAAAGAAAGATCCCAAGTGTGCATCCAAAACCAAAATGGCCAAAAGAGCTGTCATTGTGGGTGAAGTATCTTGCCTTCCTCTGTAAGGTTCCTGACTTCCATCAAGTTAGAATAGGGATCCTTTGGGTCAAATTAGTTATACAAATCCCTGCAGAGGCTAGCCCATAGGTGCTTGGGTTTTCTAATGACTCCAATTCACATAAAGAATCTAAACCCCATTGTCAGTAGGCCTCATATTGGAGAAGTGGAGCTGTATCAATGACAGGCCTATTTGATCACTCCTGGTTCGCAGGAAGGGTGTCCAGACCACCCTGACTTCAGCAAATGAGAAGCAAGGGAGCTTATTTTGGACACTGTCTTTAGCTGTGGCCCTCAGGGAAACTTACAGCCAGAGGTGATGATGAGTGTCTATATGGAAGAAGATGAGAGCCATGTGGGAGTGTTTTGGTTTTAATTGTGGTCATTTGTTTGGCAGTTGGAAGAGATGCCTGGGTCAACTGGGGCTTGAAGTCTGGTGTGATTCCCCTTAGAGACTGAGTTCTGGATCTGACCCCAGAGAAGTATTGACATAAATTATGTTGGTATTTTTGGCAGCCAAACATGAGATTCGCCCTTGGAAATTGAGATCTAGGCCCAGGATGGCATTCCACAGAGAACGGAGAATCTCAGCCAGGATATCACATGATTTTATTCTGAAAGACTTGGCTTCCATAGTTGAGAGCAATAACACATATGTACCTCACATTGTAGATCTCAATGGCGCTAGTTTCTTGTGACTTTTTGGCCACTCTTTGGGAAGCTTTGCCTGTGAGAGTTTTCTAGAGATTTCAATGAAATGAGATTCCTCACCATTTAAATGTTCCTGTATAAATTGAAACCCCCAGTGATTCCAACATCATCCTTGAAAAATGGCTAGATAAGTACCATGAAACTTTTGAAATTCCCATGACTAGGTGGCACTGGAGAACCTTTGGATGTCCTGTTGCTGATCATGAGTGTACCAGACAGTGCCTTGTTTGACTGGTGTAGAACAGAAATGCCAGAAAGTTGGACCCTGTCGAGTAGTGGGCCTAGAGCAGTGGAGTGTAGGTGTGTGAAAAAACATCTCTGGTGGGGCCACGTGGATCTGCCATTGGCTTCCAAATGACTTGTGACTGACAAGGTGCAGCCAGCTGACCCTTATATGTAAAGGCATCTTGTTATATGCAGAGGTTTCAGGGCAATGTTCAGAATCAGGTTGCTATGGTCAAGGGGGAAAGCTATGTAGGATATAAGCCTAGTCGGTGCATTTTTCTGCAGACCCTGACCCACCACACGTGAGAGTACTCCCTCCAGCACTGTGTCCCAGTTGAACTCCATGTATTTCGTGAAGGCAACACCAAACTCCCAGTGCAGCATCGAGAAACACCACGAAAAATTGAGGATGACCAAATGGCTTCACAGACCAGACGAGGAGACACTTAGCCCACAGTGGCCACAGTTTATTAAAAAGAGAAAATTCAGAACTGCTGCCTCATGTTCACTAGAAAATAAGGAAGCATGTCGTCCAGGTCACATAGATGCAGAGCCAGCATCGATGGTCTCACTACCAAGAAAGCTAAAGCTCCTGACAACAACAAATATTTAAAGGGCCCAACCTCAGAGGCAGTTTATCAAAAAGTCATTAGGGCAGCAGAGCTCCATGTTTGTGGACGGTTTACCCTCTTCCTTACTTTTGGAAACTGTTCTACCACCCCCAAGTTTGTGAACTCCTGAGCATTTTCCTTTCCACATATGTATTCACAGATTTTCGAACTCTTCTCCACTAATTGTGTCTTAATTGGGGTGAAGGTAAAGCCAAGGCATTGTTCTGAATGAGAGTGGGAAGATTTTTGTGTAGCACATATTTGCATACACAATAGATTCATTTTGCTCTTTTCCATTTGAAATACTGAGTCCCTAACACTAATCCATACCCTATTAGACTATGACTACTAATCCTAATATGATGGAGAAAAAGAAACCTAACAGAATAGGAATACAGGCCATTCATAGGAAGCATGGTGTATACTTGCACTTGCCTTCTGCTTTAAAAAGGGTATGTGTTATAAATCTAGTCAATTTTTCATTGTAATACTTCTCAATGAGTTTTTAAAGTTAACACATATGTAAATTCCTGTCCCCCTTTCTCTGTAGCCTATTCAGCACATGTATTATTTTATGCATTTTTAGAATACTACCTGGTTTCACACGTACATTCTTGTTAGCTCACTGATTTTGAAAGATACAAATTGTGAGAAGAGATCACTCCCGCTAAATACTGATGGAACTGGAATTCAACCAATGAGTATGTTTCCTAGATTAACAACATTATACATAAATCCATGTTCAGTAAAATGAATATTTTTTATATGTGGATGATAAATATTTCATGATGAATTTCGAATGGCATATATATTGCTACATTTTAATGTCTGTGTAAGTGTGTTTCTATCTATCTATCTATCTATATCTATCTATCTATCTATGTATATCTATATCTATGTATATATATATATATATATATATATATATATATATATATATATATATCTACTCTCCAGATTTTTAAAAAATATGTAATACACGTGTCTTATTATACAATTCCTAAATTCACTCATGTTTCTATATGTGGATTTAAAATCAACATTTCAAAAGATTATTCTCAGAAATATTCATCCAACTGAAATACATATTTATTTCTCAGTACTGAAAACTAACTTTGGTAAATGGTGCTTACAAATCCTAATATTTCTACAGTAACTGACCCAGTTTAACATCAATGCAAGTAGAATCCTATGGGAGACGATATATATTTGAAGGTCATTTTCATTCAACACTTGTACATTACTATTTCTTCAGTTTATGGACATCATAGGATATATCCTTTCATCCACAAGTTCAAAAGTTTATAGGCATTTGGTTCACTTTCAATCACTTCCTGCTTTAGAACACATGTATTCCTCCATGTTTCTTGACTGGTCTTTTTATGAGACTTCATTCAAAAAACATTATTTTCGATTTACATAATCATTTTTGAAGCAAAACTCACACTCTTCATGATAAACCGTAATGCTAATATCAAAATTAGATGTATAACTGGTTGGAATGAATGAATGTATATCAATATAAGATTTCCTATATATTTTCAGATATCAATTCAATCCATTATTTAAAGTTGGAACCAGTGATGTTATTTATTTACAGTATTTTCTATTAAAGCATCATCTCTACATTCATAGACACAAGGTACACCACTGGTATCCCCAATACTAATTCATAAGTCTTCAAAATATTGCTTCAGAAACGGTGGAAGAAATACTCTACTCACCTGATATACATATACATTTAAAATCAATATTATTCCTGACACAAAATTCAAGGGTCCCACTTATGATTGTACCAAAGCCTAAATTGAATGTGACCATGTATTTCTAACAACATCCATGTCCTGGTTCCCAAATGCTCTCAAATATCATTCCTATTGGTGACTACATATTTGTTTCTTCCTCAGATTATATATTCAACCTCAACCCTGTAAAAAATATCGTTTTCTCTCACAGACATTGTACTTTGCTTGATTTCCTAATGTCTCTATTGATATCTGCTTTACTACAACTTTTCTCCAGTTCATCATTGTGAATGGCTCTTCACATGTGCTGACATTGACATTTACTCTCTAACTGTATCCCCATTGATAAAGAACTTTTGGTCCAAATGCTGTACTCACTCTTCTATTGAAACCTACCAAGTATCTTCCTAATCCTACCGACTATTCCTGTTTGAGTGGATGTTCTCTTCTACATTTTATGATCCAAGATACAAGGTCCTAGGACATTGATGATCTATTTATCTGAAACCTCTGGGCAGAACGTAATTCAAAGCTAAGTATACCAATCAAGTGCCCAATGACATTCTGGTCTTCCAATCATTCCTAGATTTCTGTTTTCATACTTATATATCACCTCTATAGTCTTATAAATATCGCAGGTTCCCAATACCATTATTCATCCAGTAGAATGATTCCTAACCGAAATCGACAATGTTATTAACCCTAACCATACACTGTTTCCTCAATTTAACTTTACAGAAGAGCAGGGAAAGGGTTGGTTTTACAATAGAGGAATGTAGGGGATCTTCCACCTGCTGAGAACCTGAAACGTTCATTGAGAAGTGATCCCTGTAGAAGATGTAGGCAACTATGAAGGACCTGAGAGAGTAAGACTCATCTTCCATGGGAAACAACCGGGTCAGGATGAAGGTTTGAGTCTGAATCAGCCTCTCTCTTCTTAATGTATAGAAGATGGACCAAATCAGGCCTGTGTGGAGAGCTGTTCCTGAGTGCCTATGATGAATATAACATTATAACTTGTGAAAGTGTCACAGGAAATAGGGGCAGCCTCCATCTCATGGGACCCTTGGAAGAAACTGTTAGGACAATGTGGTTGCCAAGGCAGTGACCTCATTCAGTTCCTGAAGGAAGTGACCTCACGTCACTTCCTTGGTGATGGAACTCTCTGAACTTGGGATGAAGGAAGCCAGGCACCCCGAGCCAGTCCTAGTCCCAGTCCAAGTGGTAAAACTTGTTTGGATTTACCAAGGAGAGAGTCAATCTTTTTTGGTACCTACTGATGTGAGGATGTCCAAATGCCAGGAAAGCTCTGAAGACGGGCCTTTCCTGAGAAACCAGATAGTGGCTCACTGCTGGCTCCTGTCAACTTCACAGAGTTGAACAAGGAGAACAGATCTGAGAAAGGACAGGCAATTTCAGGGGAACATAGTATGGCCCACCAGTCAGAGGACCCTCTGGAGAGTCACAGACTTACTTGGGGGAAGGAGGTGCCTTTGTGTGTGTGTTTGTGGGTTTGTGGTTTTCTCTCATGTTCTGAGAATAGGTAAGAAAGGTGGTTTGTTTGGTTTGAAGTGAACTGATTCTAGTAAGTCGTTTGACATGGCTAGTGATTCTAGGTCTGTGTATCCCACTGTGTCCATGGTAATAAAGATTAGAAAAGAGAAAGCTTCAATAAATTTGTCCTTCTAGTAGAAAGCTTCCCAGCATTCATCCTGAACAATTTATGAATGGACTTTGGTTTGACTTATGGATGGGCAACCCCTGATATCTTCCTAAATTCCTGTTTTCTTTCAGAATTCTGGCCACTCTCCAGAAGAGGCTCACGGTTTTATGTCCAAGATATGTACCACCTCCAAGCTCAGTGACATGGCCATGTACTTGTTAGTTGAAGGGAATGGCGAGCATCTCAGAAAACTCAGATATCAGTGTGATCAGGAAAGTCTCAGTGGAGAAACACTGCTTTAGGCCTTTTGCTTACCTATTGTTCTGTTGCCCTGAATGTCAGAAAGGTCTTTGCCTCAGGCCACCCATTGGGAAGCCTGAAGAAAACAGTTTTCAAATGAAATGAATGGGCATAGCCTGTGGCTCTTTGCTTAATTGCTTTGAAAAGAGATGTGTCTGAATCAGGCTCTAGGTCTTGTGAGAGGCTGTGGCTTAGATTCTCAGCACCTGATGGATCTAAAGAAAGATCCCATGTGTGCATCCAAAACTAAATTGGCCAAAAGAGCAGTCATTGTGGAAGAAGTCTCTGGCCTTCCTCTGTAAGGTTCATGACCTCCATCATGTGAGAATAGGAACCTTTGGTTCAAATGAGTTTTTCAAATCCTGCAGAGGCTAGCCTGTAGGTGCTTAGATTTTCAACTGAATCCAAATCACATAAAGAACCTATACCTGCCACTCAATAGGCCTCAAAAGGAGAAGCAGAATAGTATTAACAGTAGGCCTATTTGATCACTCTTTGTTCCCAGGACAGGTGTCCAGGCCACCCTGACTTTAGGCAAATGATGGGCAACTGAGGTTAATTTGGACACTGTCTTGGGCTGCACCCCTAATGGAAACATCCAGCCAGAGGGAATGATGAGTGTCAATAGGTAAGAAGATGGGGGTTATGTGGAAGTGTTTTGGTTTTAATTGTGGTCATTTGCGTGGCGGTTGGAAGAGATGACTGGGTCCACCTGAGCTTGAACTTTGGTGTGATTCTCCTTATGGACTGAATTCTGAAACTGACCTCAGAGAAGTATTGCCATGAATTGTGTTGGGATTTTAGGAGGCCACACATGAGAGTCGCCATTGAAAACTGAGATATAGGCCCAGAGTGGATTTTCAGAGAGCAATGGGAATCTCAGCAAGTATAACATGATTTGATTCTGAAAGACTTGGCATCCATAGTTGAGAGTCAAAACCTACATGGACGTCACATTGTAGACCTCAATGGGCCTGAGTTCATGTGACATTTTGGCAACTCTTTGGGAAGCCTTTCCTGTGAGATTTCTCCAGATATTTCATTGAGATGAGCTTCCTCACCACTTAATGGTTCCACTTAATTGAAAACCACAGTGCCTCCAACTTCATCCTTGAAAAATTGCTAGACGAATATGATGAAATTTTTAAAATTCCCATGACCAGGTGGCATTGGAGAATTTTTGGATGTCCTGTGGCTGATCATGAGTATACCAGACAGTACCTTGGTTGACTGGTTTTCATGAAAATCTTGAAGAACAGAGATGCCAGGAAGCTGGAGTGGGTCTAGAGCAGTAATGGGCAGGTGTGTGATAAAACATCTGTGTTTGGGCCATGTGGATCTCCCATTGGCTTCCAAAAGGCTTGTGACAGACATGGTGCAGCCAGCAGACCCTTATATGTAAAGGTATCTTGTTATATGGAGAGGTTTCAGGGCAATATTCAGAATCAGGTTACTATGGACAAGGGGGCAATGTATGTGGGATATAAACATTTTTGGTGCATTCTCCTGCAGACCCTGACCTACCACACGTGAGAGAACTGCCTCACGTACTGGGTAACAGTTGAGTTCTTTGTATTTCGTGAAGCAAATACCAAAATCCCAGTGCAACAGCAAGAAACACCACAAAAAGTGGAGAAAGACGAAATGGCTCCACAGTCCACATGTGGATACACTTAGCCCCCCATGGCCACAGTTTACCTACAAAGAGAGAATTCAGCACTGCTGCCTCATGTTCAGTAGAAAATAAGAAACCATGTCCTCCAGGTCACATAGATGCAGACACAGCTTTGATGGTCTCATTACAAAGGAAGCAAAAGCTCCTGACAATAACATATATTTCAAGTGCCCAACCTCAGAGGCAGTTTCTCAAGAAGTCTTTAGGCCAGCAGAGCTCGATATTTGTCGACAGTTTACCCTGTCCCTTACCTTTGGAATCTCCACTACCACCTTCAAGTTTGTGAACTCCTGAGCATATTCAATTCCAGATATTTATTCACAGATTTTCTAATTCTTCTCCTCTAATTGTGTCTTACTCTGGGCGATTGTAATGTCAATGCATTTTTCTGGAGAAGAGTGGGAAGATTTTTGTGCACCACATATTTACATACACATTGGATTCATTTTCCAATTATCCATTCAAAATACTGAATACCGAACACTAACACCTACCCTACTAGACTCTGACTACTATTCCTAATAAGATGGAGAAAAATAACCCAAAAAGAAAAGAAATACAAGCACTTCAGAAAAGGCATGGTGTATAGTTGGAATAGCCTTTTGCATTAAATAGGGTAGGAGTAATAAATCTAGTCAATTATTTCTTGAAATAGTTCTCAATGTGTTTAAAGTTAACAAATATGTAAATTCCTGTCTCCCTTTCTCTGTAGCCTATTCAGCACATGTAATTATATATGCACATAAAGATTTCTACCTGGTATCACATGTACATTCTTTTGAGATGGCTGATTTGGCAGATACAAATTGTGAGGAGAGATCACCCCTTTTAAACCGTTTTGGAACTGAAAATTCAAACTATGGGTGAATATCCTAGTTGAACAACATTATACATAAATCCATTTTCAGTAAAATCAATATTTTGGATATGTGGATGATTTATATTTCATGATGAATTTCAATTGGCATATATATATTGCTACTTTTTAATGTCTGTGTGTGTTTTGTGTATTTCTCTCTCTCTCTCTCTCTCTCTCTATATATATATATATATATATATATATATATATATATATATATATATACACACACACACGCATTCTCCAGATTTTTCAAAATATGAAATATATGTGTCGTATTATACACTCTATAAATTCATTCATGTTCATGTATGTGGATTTATAATCAAAATTTCAAAAGATTATTCTCAGTAAAATTATTCCACCTGCAACACAGATTGTTTCCTAGTACTAACAATTAAATTCAGTGAATGGTGCATACTAATCTTATTATTTCTACACTAACTCACCCAGGTAACATCAATGCAAGTAGATTCCTATGTGATATGATGTGTGTTTTGACATACGTTTTTATTCCACACTGGTACTTTACCATTTCTTCAGTTTATGCACAGCATAGGGTATATATTTCATCCAGTAGTTCGCAAAAATATAGGCATTTGTTTTACTAACAATCACATCCTATTTCAGAACACATGTATTAATCCTGGTTTCTTGACTGGTCTTTTCATGAGACATCTTTCCAAACACATTATTTTCGAATTCCATAATCACTTTTGAAGCAAAACTCACACACCCTTCATGATAATCCATAACCCTAATGTTAACATTAGATGCACAACTGGTTGGAATGAATGCATGTATATCAATATAAGATTTCTTATATATTTTCAGATATCAATTAAATCCATTATTTAAAGTGGAACCAGTTATATTTTTTAATCACAGTACGGTCTATTCATGCATAATCTCTATATTCATAGACACAGTGTACACCTATTTGTACCCCCAGTACTAACTTATACATCTTCAAAATATTGCTCCCAGAAATGGTGGAAGAAATACTCATTTTACCTGATCTACATATTCATTTTATCAGAGTAATATTCTGGACACAAAATGCAAAGGTCACACTTATGATTGTACCAAAGCCTAAATGGAAAGTGAACATGGATTTCTAAATCATTCATGTCTAGGTTGCTTAATGCTCTCAAATTTCAGTCCTATTGGTGACAACATATTTATTTCTTCCTAAGATTATATATTCAAACTCAACCCTGTTGAATATGTCTAATACTATCACTCACTTTATACTTTGCCTGATTTCCTAATGTCTCTGTTGATATCTGCTTTCTTACATATTTTCCCCAGTTCATCATTGTGACTAACTCGTCACATGTGCTGACATTTACATTCACTCTCTAACCGAAATCCTATTACTAAAGAAATTTGTTTCAAATCCTTTACTCACTCTTCTTCAAAACCTACCAACTATATTGAAGTACCTACCGACTATCCCTGTTTGAGTGGATGTTTTCTTCTACATTCAATCATCCAAGGTACAAGGTCCTATGCCATTGTATATTGATTTATCTGAGACATTTGTGCAGAACATAATTCAAAGCTAAGTATACCAATCAAGGGCCCAATGCCCTTCTGGGCTTAAAATCTTACCTTGATTTCTGTTTTCATACTTATATTTCACCTATATATTCTTGTAAATAATGCAGGTACCCAATACATTTATTCATCACGCAGAATGATTCCAAACTGAAATCGAACCTGTTATTAACACTAACCATACACTGTTCCCTCAATCTTACTTTACAGAAGAGTAAGGACAGAGTTGGTCTTAAAATACAGGAATGTAGGGGATCTTAGACCTGCTAAGAACCTCAAAGGTCCATGCAGAAATGATCCCTGGAGAAGATGTAGGCAGCTATGAAGGATCTTAGAGAGCAAAAGTCATCTTCCGTGGAAAGCAACCTGGTCAGGATGAAGGGTTGTGTCAGAATCAGCCTTTCTCTTCTTAATGTAGAGAAGATGGACCAAACTAGGCCTGTGTGGAGAGCTGTTCCCGGGTGCCTATGGTTGATATACCTTTCTAATTTTTGAAAGTGTCACAGGAAGAAGGGGAAGCCTCCATCTAATGGGACCCTTGGAAGCAACTGTTAGGACAAAGTGGTTGCCAGGCAGTGACCTCATTCAGTTCAGGAAGTAAGTGACCTCACCTCACATGCTTGGTGATGGAACTCTCTGGACTTGGGATCCCTGAAGCCAGGCACCAAGAGCCAGTCCCAGACCCAGTCTCAGTGGTCTCACTTGTATGGATTTACCAAGAACAAAGTCAGTCTTTCCTGGTACCTACTGATGTGAGGATGGCCAAATGCCAGGAAAGCTCTGAAGACGGGCCTTTAATGAGAAAGCAGGTAGTGGCTCAATGCTGGCTTCTGACAAGTTCACAGAGTTGGCCAAGGAGACCAGATCTGATATTGGATAGGAAATTTCCAGTGAACATAGTATGGCCCACCATTCAGTGGACACTCCGGAGAGTCACAGACCTACTTGGGGGAATGAGGTTAATTATGGGTGTGGGTGTGGGTTTGTGGTTTTTTCTCATGTACTGACAATAGGTAGGAAAGGCGGTTGGTTTGGTTTGGAGTGAACTGTTTTTAGTAAGTCAATTGACAAGGCGAGTGTTTCTATGTCTGCGTATTTCACTGTGTCTGTGGTTGTAGACATTAGAAAAGAGAATGCATCAATGTATGTGTCCTGTCTAGTAGAAAGCTTCCCAGCATTCATCCTGCCCAATTAATGAATGGACTGCATCTTTCCTTATCGATAGGCAAAACCTGCTATCTTCCTAAGTTCCTGTTTTCTTCCTGAATTCTGGCCACTCTTTAGAATAGGCTCATGGTTTTGTGTCCAAGATATGTACCACCTCCAATCTCTGTGACATGGCCATGTACTGGATATCTGAAGGAATTGGAGAGCATTTCAGAAAACTCAGATATCAGTGTGACCATGAAAGTCTCAGTGGAGAAACCCTGCTTTGGTCCTTTGTTTACTTATTGTTCTGTTGCCCTGAAAGTTTTTGCTTCTCTGTGAGAGAAACAAAAACCATGAGTACTGAATAAATGTTGCAGCAGTTGGAACATGTCACTGTATAGAAGTTCCCTCACCAGTCTTTAGTATCCCCAGTTATCAGGACTCTGAACTTAACACTTTACTTTTAGTGTTACAGTTGTCCATCCCCATAAGATACAGTTTAATAATTTAATGTCATCTAATCTTGCAAAATTCTTTTACTAGTATGACCTCTGTGTGTAATAGATAAATCATTAATTCTGTTATTCAGGGCTAGATAATCATACTAGCAAACACCAAGCCTACTTGTGTAGGTTAGGAATATCTGTAGGCCTTAAACTAAAAATTTCTGCCTCTGGCAGCTCTTCTTGATAGTCTCTTTTTATACTTATCAGGCATTCCTGTCTGAGAATCCTTCTTTGTAGCCTCCACTCTTACTTATATTGGGAGGCTAACATAAAGTGTATACCTTAAAATATTATTATTATTATTATTATTATTTAAAATACCCAGGAATGGCTGTATTTTGGTTTTAACTGTCTTTGCTAAGTGTTTAAGATGAAGCAGTCAAACTGACTTTTGTTTCTATCTATTGTTAAGAGTCAGCTGAGCTTCTATGGGAGTCATTCCTGGGGAAACTTGAGAGCAGCTTCTCAGTTCTGCGAGTGCCATTTGCGCTAGGTGGGTCCAGGTCTTGCTTAACCATGTGGCTTCCCTCGGAAGCATCAGGGATGTCTCCTTTCTCTGATGACTCTCCTTTTCTCAGCAAATGCACTGATTGGCTTTCTGTTCTCCAGTGGTCTTATTAATCTCCCTGATGGGGAGGTTATGTGGCCCAGAGTTGCAAAGCTCTTTAGAGAAGTCCCTTGTTCCCTGGATTCAGACAGACTCAGAGGGCAAGAACGAAATATTGATTTTTTTGGCCCTTTTCATTTAACATTAATTTTAAATCCTAATCTTCAATATCCAGGAAATAAATTTTAACAGCCTTATATTATGAGTACTGGGCTTTAGTGTCTATAACTTTATAATTATTTATCTTTTTATTAATTGGGATGTGTATTATTCTGTCTGTCTTGTTGGTGATGACTTATTATCTTAAATTAACCCATGTTGTGTTCTTAAAGCAACACTTCTGTAAAACACTAACAGGGAATCTTTATATCACTTATAAGGAAATTACAAAATAAAAATTTTTAACAAGAGTAAAAATACTTAGTTTGCGTAATAGCTACCCTGAATTTTTTGGCTCAGTTATACATTATATCCCCTGTTTGAGATCTAGTAATCTAGACAGAAAAAAAAAACTTTTTAAAAAAACTTTAAATGATATAAAATCTGACCTACTGCTTTCGTAGTCATTCTCACATGTAGTAAGATGGGACACAGAGCCTTATCTCAGGGAAGGCAGGGCTCTTTATGAATCTTAAGTGTTTTAGTTCTAAAGCTGATCTTTGTTTTTTTTTAAATATCATTTTCCAAAGTTTACATAAATTGTTTGAGGTCACATGAAGATTAGCTAACACAATATGATATCACATTTATATCATGAATTAAAGAAAGTTGAAAGTTTTCAACCTTTATATAGATTAGCCTCTCATAATCTTAAAAATACATTTAAATTGTTCCCCAATGTAAAAAGTAACATAAAACTTTTCACATCTTATTGATGACAGGTAAATAAATTCCCAATATATTTTTTTTTTACCATACAACATCAGAACACCAGCTTGATATAATGGTCTTTTAAAGTTTCTACCTTACAGACTTGTATACCTGAAAGATATGAGCACATTAATAGAATCACAATTACACTGATGTTTCTACATTGACCAATTTTAACTTTTAAAGAAATGGCAGTACAGTGCTCTAAAATAACAGTTCTTATTTAACCAGTTGTTTAATTTTTATGGTTGCTTGCTCTAGAAAAAATAAAACTTAATAAACACAATGTTATGAGTAAACTTATGTTTTAAGAAATTTTTGTCTCTTCAACACATGACTGATATTTACAATCTTATACAGACTATAGTACAAACTTATACAGACCTTAGTAAATCAATCAGATATCAAACAAAAGTACTCATGAATGAGCAATCCCATACCAAATTTACTTTACTTATTTATCAAAATATTAGACAAATGTATTGAACAGTGTAAACCATTTTTTTGTTGAAGGAAAAGTCCTAGAACAAAGGCATATTAGACCTTTTGTAGACATTAATATTTTATTAGATTTTTGAACACCTAGAAAAACTTGTAAGCTTAAATTTAAACACAATTATTTTTATCTGTTTATTCAATTTAAATTGAAACATTTAAATCACATGAATTAAAGATCTTTGGATCCACTTTTTTATATTTGTTTTTATTAGCGCATTTGTTATGAGAGCACCTTATATATGTTAAGTTGTGTATATTATATATGATATAAGGACATATGTATATATATAGAGAGAGACATACAACACATAACAAAAGTGTGCACACATAATAATAGTAAAGGCCTTGTAGCTTTTCGCAGGTGAAATCTCCATTGGAATGTGTCAAAAACACCACAGTTGATCAAAGATAGAACTGATCAGAAAAATATTAACCTAGGTCTGTAGGATCAAAATCATGAGCTCAAAAAAAATAACAAAATAAAGAATCTAAGGAAAAAAATAAGAGTCCTAGAAAAATTTACTGGCTATTTATTAGTAAATACCATACCATTTACCTTTTTTTTTTCCCACTTAGGCCTCAGATCAGTTGCCTACTGAGCTTGCAGGCTTCTTTCATTTGCATTTCAACATAAGTCTTGGCTGAGGTCTGGAAGGAGCTGGAAAAACTGCTTTTCTGAGCAGACACCTCAGGCCTAAGGCATTTTAACCATAATTTTCAGGTTCAGATGTTGAAAATTATGATAGAAATTTAAGATACAATTCACAAAATTTTATATCTTTACATCTGGTTTGGTCAACAGATAACATACTATGATTTAATAGCATTGTCCAAATTAATGCACTGGTACACACAGTGACATTTTCCCAGGCTACCCAATTCAAAATTGGTGAAAAAAAAGACTGAATGATTGGGAAGTTACTTGCCAACTTGAAAGTAGAGTTCTTTAGTTTTCCATCCTAAGTATTAAATTCTCTAGCATGAATTATCTGAAATCATAAACTAAACAATTACCTAAACCAGACTGTTAACTGCAAGATTGTTCAATGCTTCAAAAAAACATTCAGATACCAGATTGTTACAATAAAACATCATCATTTAGACACATATTCAGCTAAGATCATTCCCAAGTAACAATTTATAATATCAAAACATTATTGCACATGTCTTAAAGGGCCAGAAACAAAGACACAAGACAGACAGAAAGGAGCTCCAGACTATGGCTGACAGACAGAAACCTTTAAAACAGAGCAGATAAGAGAACAATCTCCTACACCAGTGGCACCATAGATGTCCCCACAAGGGGACCAGATGTTTTCACAGAGGGGCAACCTGAAATGTAAAATCTAGGGTCTCCATGGTGACATTACTGCATTTAGTGTCCCCTTTTTCTTTTTCTCTTATTTAAGAAGACAGAGGTGGCATAATCCTTACAGTGCAGGGAAGGAAGGAGGAAATTCCCTGAAGCAACAGGGCTTCAGCAGCTGCTGGGAGTCCCTCAGTCCCTCCTTTTACTTACAGGATTAGCTCCTCTGGTTTGGTTCCATGCCAAGCATGCTCCATCTCCTAACATTTCAGTAATCAGCTGTCAAAACATTCCTGGGCAGGGGGGGGGGGTTATCAAAATTTGTAACTTAAAGTTTGGTTCCTGAACTTGAAGCCAATTAATGCCAATTTAATAATGAGGACAGAGTTTTGAGAAAAAGAAAAAGGGAGATTTATTGATTTTCTAACAAAAGAGAAACACAGGAGACTCTGCCCAATGGTTGTGACTCTCTTGATCTAGAGGGACAAGGGGTTTTAAAAGAGTTTCACTTGTTAACCTGGGAGATACTCAGTTCTTAGGTCCACAGCAGGCATTGCCCTCTGCAGTGGGTGTGCTCCAGGCAGCCAGCTACTGGCTTCTCTCATCCTGCTTAACAAAGGCGGGTAAAGTTCATCTCATTTCCTTAAAACACAGTCCAAAATGGGGTCAGGCTTACTTGCTTTATTATCCATTTTCACGTCCAATATCCTTAAGTTTTTACCACAGAAATCACACAACAAAATGTTCAAAAACAAACAAACGAAAAACATACAGAACACAGAACAAAACACACAAACAAAGAAACCCGGCACCAAAACAGAAAAACAGAAGAGCAATGCAACGTCTTGCTAAAGCTCCGGGGTAGGAGCGCGTGCGTGCCTGTCGGCACCTCACTACCCTTCCAGAGAAATTCCCTACAGAACAGAACACTGGACAGAACAATTCTCATTACTGTCCCAGGTAGGAGTATATGTGAGCTTTCCAGGCCACCTCTCTGTCATCAGAAGAGATATCCCTTAACCGAATATCAGATGTTATAAAGGTGCCACTTACCTATGGAGGCCTCCTCCACCAGGTGCTTGCTAATAGTTTTAGTGCGGTGGTTCACTGCAGTGCTCCCCGGAGCAAAGGCTAAATCCAAGGCCTTGGAACATCTCAAGTTGAGCACCACCTAGAGTGGCTCTGCAGCCTGGAGCCCTGGAGGGAAGACCAGCTTCAGAATTTCCAGCAGTCGGGTCTTGTGATCTGTTGGGGCAGGGTCATCTCGCTGGAGAACTCCAAAACGTTAGACCAGGATGTAAGAAAAGACCACTGACTCCAATTAAAATCAAATTAAGGCAAGCTTATTATTTCAACCGACCAGGCTGCCTCTCCATCTCAAAACAGCGGGAACAAGACAGCAACCCCACTGTTCCTACAGCCCAGCAATAAAGCCCAGAAAGATATACAAAAGGGGGGTTACAGATAACAGAACTTTGACAAGCATCACCAAATGAATATATTTTTATTTTGCTGGCCCCAACATCAGAAATTATGAAAACCATTAGTGCCTCAGAGAGGGTTGTTGTCTGGCCAGGGAAGGAAAATATTTATGAGGTGTCACTAAAGTTTCAGAGAGGGCTACTATCTGGTCAGAGAGCCAGGCTTGGGTGAGTTCAAGGGGCGGGCAGGCATTCCAAGCAGGTTCAGAATTTGCAGTAATTTATAGTAAAGCCAAAATTTTCTTTTCATGGCTTTGTTGCAAGACGGCTCCCAATTTTAATAAAAGATCAGGATGGGTCTATCAAACATGTCCCTTACTTTTGGAAATCCTCTACCACCACCAAGGTTGTAAACTTGTAATCATTTTCAATTCCAGATATGTACTCACAGATTTTCTAACTCTTCTCCTCTAATTGTGTCTTTATTGTGGCGATGGTAATGTCAAGGCATTGGGCTGCATGAGAGTGGGAAGAATTTTTTGTAGTACACATTTTAATACAAATTGGATTCATTATCTAATTTTCCATTTAAAATACTAAAAACCTGACACTAAACCATACCCTACTAGACTCTGACTACTAATTCTAATATGATGGAGAAAAATAACCCAAACATAATAGAAATACAAACAGTTCAGAGGAGGCATTGTTTATAGTTGGACTTACCTTTTGCATGATAAAGGTTTGGTGTTATAAATTTAGTCAATTTTTAATTGAAATAGTTCTCCATGTGTTTTTAAAGTTAACAAATTATGTGAATTCCTGTCTCCCTTTCTCTGTAGCCTATTCAGCACATATATTTTTATATGCAACATAGAATCCTAACTGGTATTACCGTACAGTCTTGTGAGGTGGCTGACTTGGCAGATACAAATTGTGAAAAGTGATAACTCCTCCTAAACACTGCTGGAACAGAAAATACAATCTATGTGTGAGCTTCCTAGTTGAACAACATTATACATAAATCCAAGTTCAGTAAAATAAATCATTTTGGATCTGTGGATGATATATAATTCATGATGAATTTCTATTGTCATATATATTGCTATGTTTTAATGTCCATGTGTTTGTTTTGTGTTATATATATATATATATATATATATATATATATATATATATATATATATATATATAGAGAGAGAGAGAGAGAGAGAGAGTATATATATATACTCTCCAGATTTTTCAAAATGTGAAATATATAGGTCTTATTATACACTCCCTAAATTCATTCATGTTCATGTATTTTGGTTTAAAGTCAAATTTTCACAAAATTATTCTCAGAAATATTCATCCACCTGAAATACATAATTGCTTCTACTACTGAAAACTAACTTCAGTGAATGGTGCATAGAAATCCTAATATTTCTAAAGTAACTAACCCATATTAACACGAATGCAATTAGATTCCTATGGGACAGGACATGATGTGTATTTTGACGTTCATTTTTATGTAACAGTGGTACATTACTGTTTCTTCAGTTTATGCACATCATAGGATATATATTTCATAAACAAGTTCACAAATTTATAGGCATTTGTTTCACTTTAAATCACTTCCTGCTTCAAAACACATGTATTCCTCCAAGTTTCTTGACTGGTCTTTTCATGAGACTTCTTTCCAAACACATTATTTTAGATTTTCATAATCACTTTTGAAGCAAAACTCACACATTCTTCATGAAAAACCATAACACTACTATTACCATTAGATGTATAACTGGTTGGAATGAAGGATTGTATATCAATATAATATTTTCTGTATATTTTCAGATACCAATTCAATGCATTATTTAAAGTTGGGACCAGTTATATTCTTTATTCACAGTATGGTCTATTCATGCATTATCTCTATAATCATAGACACTTGGTACACCTATTTGTATCTCCAATACTAATTTATACATCTTCAAAATATTGCTACCAAAAATGGTGGAAGAAATACTTATGTCACCTCATCTACATAGACATTTTATCACAGAAATATTCTGCACACAGAAAGAAAAGTCAAACTTATGTTTGTACCAAAGCCTAAATGGAAAGTGAGGATGGATTATGGAAAACATCCACGTCCATGTTGCCTAATGCTCTCAAATGACCATTCTATTGGTGACTACATATTTGTTTCTTCCTAAGATTATATATTCAACTTCAAGCTTGTTGAAAATGTCTAATCCTATCACTCACCTTATACTTTGCCTGATTTCCTAATGATTCTATTGATATCTGTATTCCTACATATTTTCCCCAGTTCATCACTATGATAGACTCTCCACAAATGCTGACATTTACATTCACTCTATACCCGAAACCCTATTGCTAAAGATCTTTTGGTCCAAATCCTATACTCACTCTTCTTTCTAAACCTACCGACTATCTTCCTAATCCTACCAATTATCCCTTTTTGACAGGATGTTCTCTTCAAATTTCAATCATCCAAGGTACACGGACATTTGCCACTGTATATCGATGTATCTGAGACATCTGTGCAGAAAATAAATCATAGCTAAGTATCACAATCAATGGCCCAATGCCCATCTAGCCTTCAAATCTTACCTAGATTTCTGTTTTCATACTTGTATATCACCTATATATTGTTGTAAATATCGCAGGTTCCCAATACCATTATTCATCCAGAAGAATGATTCCTAATCCACCTCAAACCACTTATTAACCCTAACTATACACTGTTCCCTCAATCTAACTTTACAGAAGAGCAGGGACAGAGTAGATCTTACAATACAGGAATGTAGGGGATCTTCCAACTGCCAAGAAAGTCAAAGGTTCATGCAAAAATGATCCCTGGAGAAGTTGTAGGCAGCTATGAAGGAACTAAGAGAGCAAATGTCATTTTTCATTGCAAACAACCTGGTAAGGATAAAGGGATGTGTCGGAATCAGCCTCTTTCTTTTTAATATAGAGAAGAAGGACCAAACCAGGCTGTTTGGATAGCTGTTCCCAGTTGCTTATGGTTGATATAACAAGAAAGTCTCAGTGGAGAAACCCTGCTTTGGGCCACTTGCTTACCTATGTTTCTGTTGCCCTGAATATCAGGAAGGTCTTTGCCTCAGGCCAACCCTTTGTGAATCCTGAAGAAACTGGTATTCAAATGGAAATGAATGGGCATCACCTGTGGCTCTTTGCTTAATTGCTTTGGAAAGGGATGGGTCTGAATCAGCCTCTTGGCCATTGGTGAGGTTGTGGCTTAGATTCTCAGCACCAGAAGGATCTAAAGAAAGATTCCATGTTTGCATCCAAACCAAAATGGCAAAAAGATCAGTTATGGTGTATGAAGTCTCTTGCCTTCCTTTGTTAGGTTCCGGACCTACATCAAGTGAGAATAGGGATCCTTTGGGTCAAATAAAATCTTCAAAGCCCAGCAGAAGTGCTTGGATTTTCTCATGACACCAAATCACATAAAGAATCTATACCTGTCTATCAGTAGGCCTAAAATTGGAGAAGCAGAGCAGTAGTAATTTCAATTTATCACTCCTGGTTTACATGCAGTGTGCCCAGGCCACCAAGACTTTAAAAAAATGAGGGGCAAGGGAGCTTATTTTGGACACTATCCCATACCCTACTAGATTCTGAGTACTAATACTAAAATGATGGAGAATAATAACCCAAACAGAATAGAAATACAAGCAGCTCAGTGGAGTCTTGTTGTATAGTGGGACTTGACTTTTGCATTATATAGGGTAGGAGTTAAAAATCTAGTCATTTTTTAACTGAAATAGTTCTCCATGTGTTTTTAAAGTTAACAAATATGTGAATTACTGTCTCCCTTTCCCTGTAGCCTATTCAGCACATGTGTTTTTATATGCACATATAGAATCCTACCTGGCATCACATGTAAATACTTGAGAGGTTGCTGACTTGGCAGATACAAATTGTGAGAAAAGATCACTTCTTCTAAATGCTGTTGGAACTGAAAATTCAAACTGTGGGTGACCTTCCTAGTTGAACAACATTATACATAAATCCATATTCAGTAAAATGAATATTTGGATGTGTGGATTATATATATTTCACAATGAATTTTGATTGGCATATATGTTGCTATTTTTAATGTCTGTGTGTGTGTTTTGTATATATACACTCTCCAGATATTTCAATATATGAAACATGTGTCTTATTATACACTCCCTAAATTCTTTCATATTCATGTATGTGGATTTGTAATCACTTTTTCAAAAGATTATTCTTATAATATTCATCCATCTGAAATACATATTTGTTTCCTAGTTCTGAAAACTAACTTCTTTGAATGATGCATACATATCCTAACATTTCTACAGTGACTGACCCTGTTTAACATCAATTCAAGTATATTACTATGGGACATGATATGTATTTTGATGTTCAATTTTATTCAAAACTTCAACATTACTATTTCTTCAGTTTATGGACATCATAGGATATATATTTTATCCACAAGTTAGCAAATTAATAGGCATTTGCTTCACTTTCAGTCACTTCCTGCTTCAGAACACAAGTATTTTTCCATGTTTCTTGACTGTTCTTTTCCTGAGACTTCTTTCCAAACACATTATTTTCAATTTCCATAATTACTTTCGAAGCAAAACTCACACACTCTTCTTGATAAACCATAAACCTAGTATTACCATTTGATATATAACTCGTTGGAATGAATGACTGTATATCAATATAAGATTTCTTATATATTTTAGGATATCAATTCAATCCATTATTTGATGTGGAACCAGTTATATTATTTATTCACATTATGGTCTATTCATGCATTATAAATATATTCTATGACTCAGGGTACACCTGTTTGTACCCCTAATACAAATTTATACATCGTCAAAATAGTGCTCCCAGAAATGGTGCAAGAAATACTCATGTTACCTGAGATACATATATATTTGATCACAGTAATATTCGGGACTCAAAATGCATAGGTCACACTTATGATTGTACCAAAGCCTAAATGGAAAGTGAACATGGATTACCAAAAACATCCATGTCCAGGTTGCCTAATGCTCTCAAATATAAATCCTATTAATGACTACATATTTGTTTCTTCCTAAGATTATATATCCAAAATCAATCCTGTTGAAAATGTCTAATCCTATCACTCACTTTATACTTTGCCTGATTTCATAATGTCTCTATTGCTATCTGCTTTCCTACATATTCTCCCCAGTTCATCATTGTGACTGTTCACATGTGCTCACATTTACATTCACTCTCTTATGGAAACCCTATTGCTAAAGAACTTTTGTTCCAGATTCGATACTCACTCTTCTTCCGAAACATACCGACTATCTTCCTAATCCTACCAACAATCCCTTTTGACTGGATGTTCTCTTCTACATTCAATCATCCAAGTAAATTTTGGGCAAGAGTCGAAGGAAGAGACCACCAAGACACTGTCTCATGCAACAGCAAATGGTTTATTGGGGGTTCAGCATGCTGGGGCTCAGAGCTCTCTTGAATAGAGCAGGAGCCCTGAGAACAGCTTAAGCAGAGCTTATATACTTTCCTTGGAGAGAGCAGGGAGGAAAGTTTACTGATGGGTCAGGTCTAGTGGGCGGTTTGCGTTTAACCGGGTGAGGGAATACATTCTGCAGTTTGGCAGTTGGTAACAGAATATTCTGCTAACAAGTTTAGAAAACAGTTCACAAGAACTGTTTTGTTAAGTATACAGAAAAAGAGGAAGTGACAAGTACCATTTTATTAACCTTTCATTCCCCACTTCTTCTTCTGGCTACTTTTAATCATAAAAGTGATCATTGGGGTGTGTCACATTCTACGTCTACTAGTGCGGTATTACCATAAGTTTAACTTGTCCAATTTGAGCTTGTAGAAAAGAAATCACACGGTTGAGCAAACAAGGTTTTATAGTTAGCAATAATGTGAGGATTATTATTGGACCTGCCAGGGTTGATAAATGCGTAGTTAACCAGGGGGACTGTGTGAACCAAGACTCAAAACACCCTTTTTTGGCCTCTCTCTCTCCTTGATGCTCTTCAAGGTGTCTCTTTATTTTACTCATAGATTTTTTTAGAACTCCAGTATGGTCGACATAAAAACAACATTCTTCCCTCAATGCAGCACAAAGGCCCCCTTTTCTCATGAAGAAGAGGTCCAACCCTCAACTGTTCTGTAAAACAACTTCAGAGAGACAGGTTAAAGATTCCTGCAAAGCTGTGATGGAGGTTTCTAATATCTTTAAATTTTGGTCTATTGCTGCTTCTAAATGGGTCATTTGTTGTGTCCCATGGACCAGGGCAGAGGTTCCTGTGACCACCCCTGCAGCAACTCCTATTCCTAATAGGATGGCTAAAGTGAGGGATATATGTTCCAAGCAGAACCGGGTTGAATGCCCCCCTGTTTCATCTTCAAATGAGCCTGCGACATGATAGAGCACTCTGGGACACATCTGCACCATTACACAATTAATCACAGCTGATGACCATTTCATGAAAACAAAAAAATGTTTAAGTATATAGAATTATACTGTTGTAGGGACGGACAAGACAAGGCACCTAAGATAGCATCGATGCTAGAGGAAAGTCCTATTTCGTTGCAACCAGATTCAGAGGGAATTGATTCTGTTGTAATCAATTAATCCCCTGAACCCAAGTTTAGGTAGATTCAGAATTTTGTACCCAACATGTAAGGGAAGGGGCTCAGAAGTTTACAGTCTGCAGAAGTTCACAAAATGCAGTTTTTGTTTCTGTTTTTTCTTCCTCTGTTCTGGGCAAGTTAAATTTTCAAGGACACCTTGGAGGGAGAGATTTTTCTTCCCTTTCTTTTTTCCCCCTGCCAGCTGTTACCATGAAGTCCAGTTGGTAACTTCTTTATTTTAGAATTGTAGCCATCTCTATGAAGCTCCAGGTCAAGGTCAGAGGCCTTGTTCATATATTTTGTGAAAAACTAGTAAGGGGGGGTGTCAAGCTTAGGAGTGCTGATTGTTTTAGCCAGTGGCCAAGTAGAACAGGGCAACAGGAAAAGAGGAAGTTTATCTACACTGAACTCTTTCATAGGGAATCTTTTGCTGAAAGTCCTAAAGTCAGCCAAGGTAAAGACTTCTGGATAAGGTCAGTTAAGATTTGTGTGGTCCTGGGACAGAGGGGAACGATGGGGAAGGAGGGGCTTAGAGCAGCTCCAAGGATCTGAGAATGAGGAAGGAGAAATGTAAAAGAATAATGGGAAAGGGGTTTGGGATTTTCCTAGCAACAAAAACTTGAGCAGTAGAACAGGTAGAGCAGAGGGGAAGACGGGAGTGAGTATCCCAAAAAGCCTGTGAGGGACTTTAAATTCTTAGTTACCTGTTTTCAGTGATAACAAAGCAACTTTAAAGGCCATTTTCATTACATCTTGGATAGGGGTCTGAGGGCACTCCTAAGCTGGTTAGAGCTTTGGGTTAGCTGGTAAGAGGACCTGGTGGGACGGAGTGTGGGCACTTACAGGAGAAGAGAGGAGTGAGTGGGTGGAGGGGTACTTCAGTACCTGCTACCTCAGCAAGGTTGCAATGGTCTGAGAACCGGAGGAGGTTTGGGTTTTTGATCTAGTAACTGGAGGGGAGAAATCAGGTTGCTGAGGTGGGAGTGACAGCAGAGAGTCTGGAGCAAAAGGCTGAGCATGAGGATCTATTGGAGAAGCATAGTTCAGGATGTGAGCAAAGGAGGGTAAAGGCCTCCACATAGGGGAATCACCTTTCACCCTTTTGAGCACTTTCCGAAGTTAAAAAGTCAAGCAGAATTTGAGCATCTAGAGACCCCTCTGAGGGCCATCGGTTTTTGTTATGTAATTAGTAATATGGCCAATGCTGTTTACTGAATTTGATGAGGAGTTTGGGTTTCATCAGGCAGCCCCTGTTTGCTCAAATTCCCATGACTTACAGAAGAAGTCGACTTTCCCCCACACAGCCATGGCTGTTTGTGGCTTTGATAGTCCCCCGGGCAAATTTAGTAATCTAGGCTAGCCAACCTGCATCTGGCTCGCCTGTACCTAAATCCATAATATTTGTTTCCATTATATATGGTACAAATGGGATTTAATGGAATTTTTGTGGGATCCTCTTCATCGGGGATCTCCCAATAGGAAAGATCTAGAGCCAGCTGACAAATGTCTGGGTGGAGAGATGGCCACCAGGTCCCTAAGTGGGCTGTATGCCAGATAGACCATACTTCTTGTCCAGTAGTATTTTTGATCAGCCAAAGCTGCTGAACAAGCTAATGAGGGTTAGGAGTACTGGTGGTCAAGGGGAGAGTCTATAGCCTTATCCACATGGTGAATGCGCAATTTGAAAGTGTTACCAGTCTTTTCCAGGTTCCAGCCAGAGTCTGGACAGGGCGCAGGCTTCAGATGTGAAGCATGGATCCAGGAAGTAATTCCGTCTACCTTTACCACTCTAGGTGTTATAAGTAGCTCCTGGTATGGTCCTTTCCAGCGGGGTCCTGGGATGACACCTGATGTCATCTTATGTAGATGAAGTCTCTTATTTGATATCGATATGGAGTCCCCTCGTCCCCAGGTTGGTAGGCAGTGGCCAGCAGTATTCACAGGTATCGCTGAGTTCTTTCAAGAGCTTTAAGTCTGTCAAGCAAGGGGGTTTAGAAGGGATCATTAGTTCTTAGAGTTTGGGATAGTTCCCTTACTGGAGGAGGGGCTCCATAGCGAATTACATAGGGGATGAGGTTACACAAATAAACAGAGTGAGTATTTCTTACATGAAACAGTGCATAAGGCAGGAGCATAGTCCAATCTTTTATGCCAGTCTCTAAGCTTAATTTCGTTGAGTTTGAACAGGGTTTTATAGTTAGCAATAATGTGAGGATTATTATTGGACCTGCCAGGGTTGATAAATCAATCTAATTAATTCTTTCTACCTGTCCTGAACTATGGGATATATAACACAATGTAACTTCCAATTAATCACCAGGGTCCTGGCTAACCCCTGACTTACTTAGGCCACGAACACCAGTCCATTATCAGACCCTATTATCTTAGGCAGGCGTATCTTGGAAAAATATCTTCTAGGATCTTCTCGACCAAAATTTGAGCTGTTTCTTTTCTTTATTTTTTTTTTGGGGGGGGGGAAGGAAGGCTTCAATCCATCTTGAAAATGTATCTACAAAGACTAGGAGATATTTAAGTCCATACCTTGCTGGCTTAATTTTAGTAAAGTTCACTTCCCAGAATTGTCCTTGTTTGGTTCATCATAGGTGCTTTTCTTCAGGAAGCTTGGAAGGGTAAGCATTAACCAATTGATGGACCCAACAGGCTTTTTTTACCCATTCAGTTATTTCCTTTTGCTGTGAGTCAGTTAGTGGAAAACTCTGTTCTTGATCCTTCAGGAATGAATGCAGTTTCTTTGAACCAAGGTGAGTGAGTTGATATACATTTTCTACTAACATAGTTAGAGCCGGGACTCTTGGAGTTTTTACTGAAGGATTTAAAAATTCCACTTGGGGGCCTTCAGGGTTAAAAGTTATTTTGTCCTGTAGCATGGTGAGCAGATCTCTGCCCATCAATGGTGCAGGGCATTTTGGGACTACTAGGAAGGAGTGAAGGATTTTTCTTTTCCCTAGGTCAATGGTCCTCTTAGTTGTCCAAGCCCAATATTTACTGCCGTTATTCCCTTGAACTAGAGACCTTTTATTTGATTAGAGTGCCCAATGGCATCTTAAAGGCTGATTATATTGCCCCTGAATCCACTTCAAAGTTTACTGGGGTCTCGTCCACTTCAAAAGTTACCCTGAGCTCGGAGAGGGGATCTGAGCCCCGACTTTCTTAGTCATCCTCCAGAGTCAGAATGGCTGGCTGGTGTGGCTGTTGCTTTCTAGGGCACTCTTTGGCCCAGTGTCCTATTTATTTAGAGTAGGCACATTGATCTGAGGCCAGGGGTGGCCTCCTGTGTGGGCCAACGTATCCCTTCCTGTCTCCCTGTTTCTTAATTTTTGGCCTATTTTTTGTTGTGACCAGGACCTTCGTCAACGCCTTAGTCTGCCTTTTGTTTCTTTTATCCTCCATTTGCTCCCTACTCTTCCTCAGTTTCTCTCTTATAGTATACCTTCTCGGCTTCTCTGACTAAATCTCTGAAAGTCATATCTTGTAATCAATCTAAGCATTGTAACTTTCTTTTAATATCCAGGGCAGCTTGCCCAGTAAAGGCCATCATGACAGATGCCTTTTGATCCTCTGCCTGATGATCAAAATGAGTATATCTCATATATGCCTCAATAATTTTCTCTAGAAACATAGAGGGAGATTCATCAGACCCTTGAATAATCTCTCTTACCTTGGCCAAATTAGTTGGTCGCCTAGTGGCTGCTCGGAGACCCACTGTTAGAGCCTGGCAATAAGTGGACAGATGCTCCCTACCTTCAAAGGTTTTGGGGCCACAGTTGGGTCGGTTCAAGAAATAGTCGGTTTTGATTATGTTGGGAAGTCGTGTCGGTCGCCCATTGGTCTGTGAATATTTTTTCTTGCTTCCAGGAAGATACTCTTTTGTTCCTCTGTCATGAAGAGAATCCCTAGGAGTTGTTGGCAGTCATCCAAAGTAAGCTGGTGTGAAAACATCAATGACTCAAACAGACCTGTGAGCCAGGTGGGGTCCTCGGAAAAAGGGGGATTGTTATTTTTCCAGTTATATAGGTCTGAAGAGGAGAAAGGCCAATTCTGATAGGCTTGCATTTTGCCCCATGGCCATCATCAATCATTGGCCCGTAGGGATGGAGGAGGAGCATCCCAAGAGTTCCAGGTTTTTTAATCATTCTCCGCCAGTGAGTTCCTTTAGCCGGGTCTGCTTCCTCCAGGGGAGGACGGGCTGCGTGTACCACAGGGGAATTATCTGAAGGGTGCTGGGCCCCCTTTGCTTCCTCCAATGGACGAGAGACTGAGTGAGCAGCAGGGCAATCACTTGGAGGGTGTTGGGGTTTGGGGGACGAGGGCAGTGGATAAGGAGGGTGAGGAGAGTCCAGTAGAATCAAATCTGGTTACTCACGGAGAACAGGGGGTGGAGGAGGAGGAGGAGCAGAGGGTTTGAGAGATCATGGGGGAAGGAGTCGAAGTGGGGGCAGGGGCAAGGAAATGCTTCACCCATGGAGGAGGAGATTTTCAGAGGTCCTGCAGAGTTACGATATATGACTGTTTATCCGGATGGCTATGTGGCCCCCGGTGAAAGACAATATCTCTGACTTTTTAAATTAGTGGGAAGTAGAAAGATCCTTCTAGGGGCTATCCAACTCCAAAGGTGGGCCATTCTGTGGTACAGACAGTCTGCCACATCCGGCGCTTTACTTAAAGAGAAAGATTCTGAGCCGTTAAGTGGACTTTGGTTGAGTGATCAAGGGTCAGGGACAGAGGCATTGAAGTGCTCTGTCCCATAATGAAAGATACACAAACAGTGAAAGCAATGACACATGACACAGACAAGACAAGACAATAAAGTCAGGCAATGGACGTCCAACACTGAGACCAGGACTGAGTATCCGGCAAAACCCAATGGGCTGGCAATACTGAATCCGAAACAAAATATCACTGAGTCGAGGAGACTATTGTTCCTCGATTTCTCAAGTCCTCTGCTGCGTTCTGCAGGGACGTGGCCTGTTGTTCTGTAAGACGAATGTCAGCCACGGCCGGAGAGATCTCACACTCTTCACTGACAGCCATTTTGCCAAGCCCCAACCTGAAACCTGAAACCAGAGAGAGGTGCCTACTTACCTGAGAGGATTCCCTTGGGGTCTCTCATCCACCACTGCTCGATCTCCGTGGAATTTCCATATGTAAGGTCGGGCGAGCGTGGAGGAAGGGGCAACCAAGAGACTTTATCATGCAACAGCAAAGGATTAATTGAGGGTCCAGCATGCTGGGGCTCAGAGCTCACTTGAATAGAGCAGAGAGCCCTGAGAACAGCTTAAGCAGAGCTTATATATTTCCCTTGGAGAGGGCAGGGAGGGAAGTTTATTGATGGGTCAGGGTGTGTGGGCAGTTTGCGTGCAACCAGGTGAGGGAGTACATTCTGCAGTTTGGCAGATGGGGACAGCACATTTTGGAAACAAGATTAGCAAACAATTCTCAAGATTTCAATAGTATTTTCTTAAGCATAGAGAAAAACAGGAAGTGACAAGTACCTATTTTATTAACCTTTCACTACCGACTATCCCTTTTTGACTGGATGTTCTCTTCTACATTCAATCATCCAAGGTACAAGGTCCTATGCCATTATATATGGATTTATCTGAGACAGATTTGCAGAAAGTAATTCAAAGCTAAGTATCCCAATCAAGTGCCCAATGCCCTTCTGGGCTTCAAATCTTATTTAGACTTCTGTTTTCATACATATATTTCACCTATGTATTGTATATATATTTATATATATATATATATATATATATATATATATATATATATATATATATATATATATAGCATGGTATATATATTTCATCCACAATTTCACAAATTTATAGGCATTTGTTTCACATTCAATCAATTCCGTCTTCAAAACACATGTATTCCTCCACGTCTCTTGACTGGTCTTTTCATGAGACTTCTTCCCAAACACATTATTTTTGATTTACATAATCACTTTTGAAGCAAAACTCACACATTATTCATGATAAACCATAACCCTAATATTACCATTAGATGTGTAACTGATTTAAATGTATGATTGTATATCACTATAACACGGACCAACGAGGCCTGTGTGGAGAGCTGTTACCAGGTTCCTATGGTTGATATACCATTTTAACTTGTGAAAGTGTCACAGAAAGTAGAGGCAGCCTTTATCTCATGGGACCCTTCTAAGCAACTGGTAGGATAAAGTGGTCGCCAAGGCAGTGTCATAATTCAGTTCCTGAAGGAAGTGAACTACCAAACTTCTTGGTGATGGAACTCTCTGAACTTGGGATACAAGAAGCCTGGAACCCTGATCCAGTCCCAGTGCCAGTCCCAGTGGGCTCACTTGTTTGTATTTACCAAGGATAGAGTCAGTCATTCTTGGTACCTACTGATGTGAGGATGGCCAAATGACAGCAAAGCTCTGAAGAGGGGCCATTTCTGAGAATGCAGGTAGTTTCTCATCGCTGGCTCCTGACAACTTCACAGAGTTGAACAAGGAGACCAGATCTGAGACAGGACAGGCCATTTCGTGGGAACATAGTATGGCCCATCAGTCAGAGGACACTCCGGATAGTCACAAACCTTCTTGGGGGAAGGAGTTGCTTTGTGGGTGTGGGTATGGGTTTGTGGCTTTGTCACATGTTCTGAGAATTGGTAGGCAAAGCGGTTTGTCTGGTTTGGAGTGGACTATTTCTAGTAAGTTTTTTGACAAGGCGAGTGTTTCTATGTCTGTGTATCCCACTGTTTCCGTGGTTGTAGAAATTAGAAAAGAGAATGCATCAATGGATGTGTCCTGTGTAGTAGAAAGCATCCCAGCATTCATCCTGCCAAATTTAAGAATGGACAGCAGCTTGCCTTATGGATGGGCAGCACCTACTATCTTCCTAACTTTCTGTTTTCTTCCTGAATTCTGGCCACTCACCAGAATAGGCTCATGGTTTTGAGTCCAAGATGGGTATCACCTACAAGGTCTATGACATGGCCATGTACTGGATAGCTGAAGGGAATATGAGCATCTCTGAAAACTCAGTTATCACTTTTACCAAGAAAGTCTCATTGGAGAAACCCTGCTTTGGGCCTTTTGCTTACCCATTCTTCTCCTGCCATGAATGTCAGGAAGGTCTTTGCCTCAGGTTACACTTTTGTGAAACCTGAAGAAAACTGTTTTCAAATGGAAATAATTGGGTATCACCTGTGGATCTTTGCTTAATTGCTTTGGAAAAGAATGTGTCTGAATCAGCCTGTTGGCACTGTGTGAGGTTGTGGCTCAGATTCTCACCACCTGATGGATCTATAGAAAGATCCCATGTGTGCACCCAAAACCGAAATGGCCCAAAGAGCAGTCATTGGGGATGAAGTCTCTCACCTTTCTCTGTAAGGTTTGTCACCTCCATCAAGTGAGAATAGGGATTTTGGGCGTCAAATGAGTTCTTCAAAATCCTATAGACAATAGCCAATATGTGTTTGTGTTTTCTCATGACTCTAATTCACATCAAGAATCTAGACTCCACAGACAGTAGGCCTCAAATTTTAGAAGCAGAGCAGTATTAAAGTCAATTTTCGATTCTTTAATCATTTTTGAAGCAAAACTCACACACAATTCATGATAAACCGTAACCCTAATATTACCATTACATGTATAACTGGTTGGAATGATTGAGTGTATATCAATATAAGATTTCATGTATAATTTCAGATATCAATTCAATGCTTTATTTAAAGTTGGAACCAGTTATATAATTTATTCACTATATGGTCTATTCATGCATCATCTCTATATTCATCAACACAGGTTACACCTATTTTAACCCCAATTCTAATTTATAAGTTTTCAAAATATTGCTCCCCATAATGGTGGAAGAGATACTCATGTCACCTGATCTACATATACATTTTATCACAGTAATATTCTGGACACAAAATGCAAAGGTCACACTTATGATTGAACCAAAGCATAAATTTAAAGTGAGCATGGATTACTAAAAACATCCATGTCCAGGTTCCCTAATGCTCTCAAATGTCAATCCTATTGGTGACTACATATTTGTTTCTTCCTAAGATTATATATTCAACCTCAACCCTGTTAAAAACGTCTAATTCTATCAATCACTTATTCTTTGCCTGATTTCCTAATGTCTCTGTTTATATCAGCTTTCCTACATATTTTACCCAGTTCATTATTGTGACTGACTCTTCACATATGCTGACATTTACATTCACTCTCTAACTGGAACCCTATTGCTAAAGAATTTTAATCTTCTTAATCCTATTGACAATCTTCCTAATCCTAGAAACTATCCCTTTTGGACTGGATGATCTCTTCTAAATTTAATCATTCGAGGTACAGCATCCTATGCCATTTGTATATCGATTTATCTGAGACCTCGGTGCAGAACATAATTCAAGCTTAGTATCCAAATCTATGACCAAATGCCCTTCTGGGCTTCAAATCTTACCTAGAATTCTGTTTTCATACTTATATTTCACATCTATATTCTTATAAATATCACAGGTTCCCAAACCATTATTCATGTAGCAGAATGATTTCTAACCAAAATCGAACATGCTATTAACACTAAGCATACACTATTTCCTCAATGTAACTTTACAGAAGAGCATGGACAGATTTGGTCTTACAATACATGAAAGTAGGGGATCTTCCACATGCTGAGAACCTCAAATGTCCATGCAGAAATGATCCCTGGAGCAGATGTAGGCTGCTATGAAGGACCTGAGAGAGTAAAAGTCATCTTCCATGGCAAACAACCTGGTCAGGATGAAGGGATGTGTCTGAATCAGCCTCTCTCTTAATGTTGAGAAGACGGACCAAACCATGCCTGTGTGGAGAGCTGTTCCCAGGTGCCTATGGTTTCTATACCATTCTACTTTGTGAATGTGTCACAGGAAGTAGGTGCAGCCTCAATCTCATAAGAACCTTGGATGCAACTGTTAGGACAAAGCGGTGGAAACGACAGTGACCTCAATCAGTTCCTGAAGAAAGTGACCTCACTTACTTCCTTGGTGGTGGAACAATCTGAATTTGGGATCCAGGAAGTCAGGCCCTCAGAACCAGTTCCAGTCCCAGTACCAGTGGCCTCACTTGTTTGGATTTTCCAAGGATAGAATCAATCTTTCCTGGTTCCTACAGATGTGAAGGTGGCCAAATTCCAAGAAAATTTTGAAGAGGGTCCTTTCCTGATAGGATAGGAAGTGGCTCACCACTGCCCCCCGACAACTTCACAGAGTTGGCCAAGGAGACCATATCTGAGACAGGAAAGGCCATTTCAGGGGAACATTGTATGGCCTACAAGTCAAAGGACACTCAGGATAGTAACAGACCTACATGGGGGAAGGACGTGCCTGGGTGTGTGGATGTCACTTTGTGGTTTTGTCTCATCTTCTGACAATAGGTAAAAAAGATGATATATTTGGTTTGGATTGGACTGTTTCTAATAAGTCATTTGACATGGAGAGTGTTTCTATGTCTGTGAATCCCACTGTGTCCGTGGTTGTAGACATTAGAAAAGAGAAGGCATCAATGGATGTGTCCTGTGGAGTAGAAAGCTTCCCAGCATTCAACCTGTCCAATTTATGAATGGACTGCAGCTTGCCTTACCAATGGGAAACACCTACAAACTTCCTAAGTTCCTGTTTTCTTCCTTAATTCAGGCCACTCTCCAAAATAGGCTCATGGTTTTGTGTCCAAGATATGTACCACCTCCAAGCTTTGTGACATTTCCGTGTACTGGATAGCTGAATGGAATGGCATGGCAAGCATCTCAGAAAATTCAGATATCAGTGTGGCCAGGAAAGTCTCAGTGGAGAAACCCTGCTTTGGGCCATTTGCTTACCTATTGTTCTATACCCTGAATGTCAGGAAGGACTTTGCCTCAGGCCACACCTTTGTGAAGACTGAAGAAAACAGTTATCAAATGGAAATGAATGGGGATCACCTGTGGCTCTTGGCTTAATTGCTTTGGAAAAGGAGGTGTCTGAATCAGCCCCTTGGCACTGTGTGAGCCTCTGGCTTAGATTCTCAGCACCTGATGGATCTAAAGAAAGATTCCATGTGTCCATCCAATACCAAAATGGCAAAAAGAGCAGTCATTGTGGAGGAAATCTCTCGCCTTCCTCTGTGAGGTTCCTGACTCCATCAAGTAAGAATAGGGATCCTTTGGGTCAATTGAGTTCTTCAAAAACCTGCAGAGATGCTTGGGTTTTCTCATTACTCCAAATCACATAAAGAATCTATACCTGACATTCAGTAGGCCTCAAATTTTAGAAGCAGAGCAGTATTAATGGCAGGTCTATTTGGTCACTCCTGGTTCACAGGAAGGGTGTCCAGGCCAACCTGACTTTAGGCAAATGAGGGGTAAGTGAGCTTATTTTGGACACAGTCTTGGGCTGCACCCTAATGGAAAACATCAGCCAGAGGTTATTATGAGTGTGTATATGGAGAAGATGAGGGCCTTTTGGGAGTGTTTTGGTTTTAATTGTGGTCATTTGTGTGGTGGTTGGAAGAGTTGACTGGGTCCACCTGGGCTTGAACTCTGGTGTGATTCCCCTTAGAGACTGAGTTCTGGAACTGGCCAAAGAGAAGTATTGCAATGAATTGTGTTGGAATTTTAGGAGGCCACGCATGAGAGTCGCCCTTGGAAACTGAGATCTAGGTCCAGGGTGGCTTTCCACAGAGCACTGGGAATCTCAGCCTGGATAACACATGATTTTCTTCAGAAAGACTTGGCAGGCATAGTTGAGAGTCAAAACACACTTGAACCTCAAATTGTAGAACTCAATAAACCTGGATTCATGTGACCTTTTGGCTACTCTTTGGGAAGACTTTTCTGTGAGAGTTTTCCAGAGGTTCCATTAAAATGAGCTTCCACACCATTTAATGATTCCTGAAAGAATTGAAACACACAGTGCCTCCAACTTCATCCTTGCAAAATGGCTAGATAAATATCATTAAATTTTTGAAATTTCCATGACAAGGTGGCCCAGAAAAACTTTGTATGTACTGTTGCTGATCATAAGTGTACCAAACAGTGCCTTGATTGACTGGGTTCATAAAAATGGTGTAGAACAGAGATGCCAGTATGTTGGAGCCTGCTGAGTTGTGGTACCAGAGATTTGGTGTGAAGGTGTGTGATAAAACTTCTTTTGTAGGGACTTGTGGATCTGCCTTTGAGTTCCAAATCCTTGGGGCTGACGTGGTGCAGCCAGCATACCCTTATATATAAAGGCATCTTGTTATATTGAGAGGTTTATGCCAATGTTCACAATCAGGTTATTATTGTCAAGGGGGCAAGGTATGTGGGAAAGAAGTCTAGTTGGTGCATTCTCCTGTATACCCTGACCCAAAACATGTGACAGAACTACCTCCAGGACTGTGTCCCAGTTGAACTACTTGTATTTTGTGAACCAAATATCAAATTCGCAGTGCAACACCAAGAAAGACCACGAAATGTGAAAGATGACCAAATGGCTTTAAAGTCCACACAGGGACAAACTTTGCCCCCAGTGGCGACAGTTTACCTACAAAGAGAGAATTAAGCACTGCTGCCTCATGTTCATTAGAAAATTAGAAACCATGTCCTCCAGGTCACATAGATGCAGACCCACCTTTGATGGTCTCACTACAAAGGAAGCTAAAGCTCCTGACAATGACTTATATTTCAAGTGTCCAACCTCAGAGGCAGTTTATCCAGAAGTCTTTGGGCCTGCAGAGCTCCATGTTTCTGGAGTGTTTACCCTGTCCCTTTCTTTTGGAAACTCCTCTACCATCTCCAAAGTTATGAACTCCTGAGCATATTCCATTCCAGATATGCATTCACAGAATTTCTAATTCTTCTCCATTCATTGTGTCTTACTTGGGGCGAAGGTAATGTCAAGGCATTGTTCTGGATGAGAGTGGAAAGATTTTTGTGTAGCACATATTTGCATACACATTGGATTCATTTTCTAAATTTCCATTCCAAATACTGAATCCCTGACACTACCCATACCCTACTAGACTCTGACTACTAATCCTAATATGACGTAGAAAAATTACCCAACAGAATAGAAATACAAGCAGTTCAGAGGAGGAATGGTTTTTAGTTGGACTTGCCTTTTGCATTATAAAGGGTAGGAGTTATAAATCTAGTCAAGTTTTTGTTGAAATAGTTCTCCATGTGTTTTTAATATTAACAAATATGTGAATTCCTTTCTCCCTTTCTCTGTAGCCTATTCAGCACATGTATTTTTATATGCACATATAGAATATTCCCTGGTATCACAAGTATAATTTTGTGAGGTAGCTGACTTGGCAGATACAAACTGTGAGAAGAGACCACTCCTCCTAAACTCTTTTGGAACTGAAAATTCAATAGTTATCAACATTATACATAAATCCATGTATAATTTTTGGATCTGTGGAAGATATATATTTCATGATGAATTTTAATTGGCATATATATTTCTTGATTTTAATGTCTGTGTGTGTCTGTGTGTGTTTGTGTGTGTGTATATATATATTTTTTTTTTCAAAATATGAAATATATGTGTCTTATTATACACTCCCTGAATTCATTCATATTCATGTATGTGGATTTATAATCAACTTTTCGCAAGAGTATTTTCAGAATTATTCATCTACCTGAAATACATATTTGTTTTCTAGCACTACAAACTAACTTCTGTGAATGGGGCATACAAATCCTAATATTTCTTCATTTACTGACTTAGTTTAACATCAATGCAAGTATATTCCTATGGGATATTATGTGTATTTTGACGTTCATTTTTATTCAACATTGGTACTTTACTATTTCTTAAGTGTATGCACATCATAAGATTATGTATTTCATGCCCAAGTTCGCAAATTTATAGGTATTTTTTTATTTAAATCACTTCCTTCTTCAGAACACATGCATACCTCCATGTTTCTTGACTGTTCTTTTCATGAGACTTCTTTCCAAACACATTATTTTTTGATTTCCATAATCAGTTTTGAAGCCAAACGCACACAGTTTTCATTATAAACCATAACCCTAATATTACCATTAGATGTATAACTGGTTGGAATGAATGATTGTATATTAATATAAGTTTTCTTATATATATTCAGATATCAATTAAATCTATTATTTAAAGTTTGAAGTAGTTATATTATTTATTCAAAGTATGCTCTATTTATGCATTATCTATATATTCATAGACACAGGTTACACCTCTTTGTACTCCCAATACTAATTGATACGTCTTCAAAATATTGCTCCCAGAGATGGTCTAAGAAATACTCATGTCACCTGATCTACATATACATTTTATCACAGTAATATTCTGGACACAAAATGCAAAGATCACACTGATGATTGTACCAAAGCCTAAATGGAAAGTGAGCATGGATTACTAAAATCATCCATGTCCATTTTGCTTAATGATCTCGAATGTCAATCCTATTGGTGACTATATATTTGTTTCTTCCTTAGATTATATATTCAACCTCAACCCAGTTGAAATTATGTAATCCTATCACTCACTTTATACTTTGTCTTATTCCCTAATGTCTCTATTGATATTTTCTTTCCTACATATTTTCCCGAGTTCATCAATGTGACTGACTCTTCACATGTGCTGACATTTACATTCACTCTCTAACCGAAACCCTATTGATAAAGAACTTTTGTTCCAAATCCTATTCTCACTCTTCTTTCTAAACCTACCGACTATCTTCCTAATCCTACCGACTCTCACTTTTTGACTGGATGTTGTCTTCCACATTCAATCATCCAAGGCACAAGGTCCAATGATATTGTATATAGATTTATCAGAGACATCTTTGCAAAACATAATTAAAAGCTAAGTATTCCACTCAATGGCCCAATATACTTCTGGGCTTCAAAACTTACGTAAATTTCGGTTTTCATACTTGTATTTCACCTTTTAAATATCGCAGGTTCCCAATACCATTATTCATCCCACAAATGATTTCTAACCCAAATAGAACCTCTTGTTAACCCTAACCATACACTGTTCCCTCAATCTAACTATACAGAAGAGCAGGGGCAGAGTTGGTCTTACAATAGAGGGACGTAGGGGATCTTCCACCTGCTCAAAACCTCAAAGGTCCATGCAGAAATGATCCTTGTAGAAGTTGTAGGCAGCTATGAAGGACCTGAGAGAGCAAAAGTCCTCTTACATGTCAAACAACCTGGACAGGATGAAAGGTTGTGTCTGAATCAGCCTCTCTCTTCTTAATGTAGAGAAGATGGACCAAAGCAGACCTGTGTAGAGAGAAGTTCCCTGGTGCCTATGGTTGATATACCATTCTAACCTGTGATAGTGTCCCAGGAAGTAGGAGCAGCCTCCATCTCATGGGACCTTTGGAAGCAACTGTTAGGACAAAGTGGTTGCCAGCGCAGTGACCTCATTCATTTCTTGAATAAAGTGACTTCAACTCACTTACTTGGTGATGGAACTCTCTGAACTTGGGATCCAGGAAGCCATGCACCCAGAGCCAGTCCCAGTCTCAGTTCCAGTGGGATCACTTGTTTGGTTTAACCAAGGACAGAGACAGTCTTTTTTGGTATCTACTGATGTGACGATGGCCAAATGCCAGAAGAGCTCTGAAGAGGGGCCTTTCCTAAGAAAGCAGCGAGTCGCTCACCATTGGCTCCTGACAACTTCACAGATTTGCACAAGGAGACCAGTTGTGAGACAGGACAGGCCAATTCTTGGTAACATAGTATGGTCCACCAGTCAGAGAACACTCTGGATAGTCACAGAACTATTGGGGTTAGGAAGTGCTTTGGTGGGTGTGGTTGTAAGTTTGTGGTTTTGTCTTTTGTTCTGAGAATAGGTAGGAATAGGTATTTGGTTTGGAGTGAACTATTTCTAGAAAGTTGTTTCACAAGGCGAGTGTTTATATGTCAGTGTATCCCACTGTGTCTGTGGTTGTAGACATGAGAAAAGAGAATACATCAATGGATATGTCCTGTCTAGTAGCAAGCTTCCCAGCATTCATCCTAACCAATTTATGAAAGGATTGCAGCTTACCTTATGGTTGAGCAACCCCTACTATCATCCTAAGTTCCTGTTTTCTTCCCGAATTCTGACCACTATGCAGAATAGGCTAATGGTTTGGTGTCCAAGATATGTACCACCTCCAAGCTCTGTGACATGGCCATTTACTGGATAGCTGAATGGAATGGTGAGAATCTAAGAAAACTCAGATATCATTGTGACCAGGAAAGTCTCAGTGGAGAAACCCTGCTTTGGGCCTTCTGCTTACCTATTGTTCTGTTGCCCTGAATGTCAGGAAAGTCCTTGCCTCAGGCACACCTTTGTGAAGCCTGAAGAAAACAGCTTTCAGATGGAAATAAATGGGCATCACCTGTGACTCTTTACTTAATTGCTTTGGAAAGGGATGTGTATGATTCAGCCTCTTGGCCCTTTGTGAGGCTGTGGCTTAGATTCTCAGCACCTGATGGATCTAAAGAAAATTCCCATGTGTGTATCCAAAACCAAAAGGGTAGAAATATCAGTCATTGTTGATGAAGTCTCTTGCCTTCCTCTGTTAGGTTCCTGACCTCCATCAAGTGAGAATATGGATCCTTTGTGTCAAATGAGTTCTTCAAATCCCTGTAGAGTCGAGCTCATAGGTACTTGGGGATTCTCATGACTCCAATTCACATAAAGAATCTATACCTGACAGTCAGTCGGCCTCAATTTGGAGAAGCAGAGCAGTATTAATGGCAGGCCTATTTGATCACTCCTGGTTCACAGGAAGGGTGTCCATGCCACCCTGAATTTAGGCACATGAAGGGCAAGGGAGGTAAATTTGGACACTCTTTTGGGCTTTGCCCCTCATGGAAACCTCCAGCCAGAGGTTATAATGAGTGTCTATATGGAAGAAGATAAGGGCCATGTGGGAGTGTTTTGGCCATGAATTGTGTTGGGATTTTAGGAGACCACGCATGAGAGTTGCCCTTGGAAACTGAGATCTAAGCCCAGGTTTGCTTTTTAGAGATCACTGGGAATCTCATCCAGGATATCACATGATTTTATTCTGAAAGACTTGGCAGCCATAGTTGAGAGTCAAAACACACACGGACCTCACATTGTAGATCACAATGGGCGTGGCTTCATGGGACCTTTTGGCCAGTGTTTGGGAATCCTTGCCTGTGAGAGTTCTACAGAGATTTCATTGGAATAAGCTTCCTCACCATGTAAAGGTTCCTGAATGAATGAAAACCCAAAGTGCCTCCAACTTCATTCTTGAAAAAAAAGTTGGAGCCTGCTGAGTAGTGGGCCCAGATGTGTGCTGTGCAGTTGTGTGATGAAACATCTATGGTGGGGCCATGTGGATCTGCCATTGGCTTCCAAATGGCTTGTGACTGACATGGTGCAGCCAGAAGACAGTTGTATGTAAAGGCATCTTGTTACACTGTGAGGTTTCAGGGCAATGATAAGAATCAGGTTGCTATGGTCAAGGGGCAAGCAATGTGGGATAGAAGCTTGGTTGGTGCATTATCCTGTAGACCCTGATCCACCACATGTGACAGAACTCCCTCTAGCACTGTGTCCCAGTTGAACTCCTTGTATTTCGTGAAGCTAATACCAAACTCCCAGTGCAGCAGCAAGAAACACCATGAAAAATTGAGGATGACCAAATGGCTTCACAGTCCACAGAGGGAGACTCTTAGCCCCCAGTGGCAACAGTTTACCTACAAAGACAGAATTCAGCACTGCTGCCTCAAGTCCATTGGAAAATAAGAAACCATGTCCTCCAGGTCACATATATGCAGACCCAGGTTTGATGGTCTCACTACAAAGGAAGCTAAAGCTCCTGACTAAAACAACAATTTCAAGTGCCCAACCTCAGAGGCAGTTTCTCATGAAGTTTTTAGGACACCAGCGCTCCATGTTTGTGGAATTTTTACCCTGTAACTTACTTTTGAAATCTCCTATACCACCTCCAAGGTTGTGAACTCCTGAGAATTTTCCATTTTAGATATGTATTCAAAGATGTTCTATCTCTTCTCCTCTAATTTTGTCTTACTTGGGGCGAAGGTAATGTAAAGGCATTGTTCTGAATGAGAGTGAGAAGATTTTTGTGTAGCACATATTTGCATACACATTGAATTCATTTTCCAAATTTCCATTTGAAATACTAAATTCCTGACTATCAGGGGTAGAAGGAAGTTCTCCTTCATAGAATAGCCTGACACTTACAAGAAACAGTCCCCTGAGAGACATCCTGTCTGGGAGACATCCTGTTACCATGTGTCTCCCTGAGACATCCTGTGGCCATCTGTCTTCCTGAAACATCTTGAGGTTATCTCACCTTGTGAAGACATCCAGGAACTGCGGATAAGAGAGTGTTCCCATCCCCAGCATATAAATACACCTGTGTGAACAATAAAAGTTTCCAGCTTGATGAAAACTCCTGTTTTGCTGTCATCTCTCGTGTCTCTTGTCCCTTCATTACTCCCCATCTTGATTCGTCGCCCACGTTGATGTTTCCTGCTGGCTGGGACATCTGGCGCCCACCAACTGGGGCCTTGACTGAGGGAGAACCCAGTCCTCCGGGAAGACTTGGAAAAACAGAGCTTGCGATCACCTCGGCAGACACCACCGAAAAACAGATCCTGGAGGAGAGTGGCGATGACGCACGGTGAGTGACCCACCATGGGACAAGCAGTTTCCTCACATAATTTGTTTCTGTCAGGCCTCAAGGAGGCCCTCAAGACATGGGGGACGCATGTTAAGAAAAAGGACGTAAAGTTATTCTTTTCATACATAGAAGAATTGTGCCCATGGTTTTCCCTTGAAGGGACCTTTGATGGAAAACGACGGCTTAGAGTAGGAGACTGTTTAAAAGATTATTATGAATCCTTTCACCCAGAAAAAGAGGACTGTTCCCACCTTTTTATCCTAGAACTTAATTAATGAAAGTCTTAAAAGTTCACCCTTTGACAATGGTACCTTAAAACTTGTCAGGATTGGGAAAGAGGATATGCAAAATACCTCTCGTCCCCCTCGGCATGCCCATCAGTTAGTATAGACATAGACCCTTCTCAGACTCCCGAGGACCCTGGGAACCTTCCTGGTCCCCCTCAAAATTCCAACCTAATGAATAAGGCTCCAATGGTTACCAACCACCTTTATCCAGGTTTAAATCCCGGAAACACATTGACCCCTTGGTAGGAGGCTACCTTGGAGGCTACCATTCAGAAGACCCCCCACCTCTCAGGACCCTGCCACAGCTTAAAAGACTTACAAATCCACCTCCCTCCTATATCCCTCCTGCCTTTTGTGCTAGGGCCCTTCAGGGGCCAACTGCCCCCCCCAGATATTTTTTCCCCACTTCCCTTGCCTAACCTGGCTCCCTTGTGAGAGTCTCTCCAACATAGATGGGAACAGATCCAACTTTTAAAAGAATTAAGATCCCTTGACTCTGAGCTCTGCTCATTAGCCTTAGGCAAGGAGTTAACGCGAACTGGCCCAAGGTGGTCTAATACAAAGGCTAAGCCGCTCCATTGGCCTGTTCTCACCTTCCCAGACACCCTCAATCAGGTACATAAGCCTCGCCAGGCTGAGGAGAAAGACTTTGACGAGGGCCAAGAGGAGGAAGCGGGGGAAATGGATCAAGAAGACGAAGCAGGGGGATGGCAAGAGGAAGATCAGAACTCAGAGGATGAGGAGTTCATCCTAGGCATGAAGGAACCCAGACTGTCTACAAAAAATTAAGCCTGTGTTTTCTTGAATAACTTAAAAAGGCTTGTGCTCTCTATGGCCCCACTGCGCCCTACACATTGGCTTTATTAGAGAACCATAGCACACAATGGCTTACTCCCAATGATTGGAAGATTTTAGCCCAATGCCGGAGCCTTCCTGTTATGGAATGCAGATTTCAAAGAGCACTGTCGAGAAACTGCTCAAAAAAAATATAACTAAGGCCTCCTCTAAATCCTGGACTTATGTTAAGCTAGTGGGCAATGCCCTTTTTGACACTAACCCTAAAGAGGCGCGTTTCCCTGCTGGACTTTCGGCGCAGATTCAGACAGCTGGCTTACATGCTTGGAGACACCTCCTTCAAAAGGGCTCGGCTACCACTTCCCTGGCAAAAATTCGACAAGTGCCCGTTGAGCCTTATAGCGACTTTGTTGCCCAACTTAACCTAGCTGGGGACGCTTGCTTGGACCAAGCTAAAGTGAAAGCACCTTTGTAAAACATCTTGCCTTTGAAAATGCCAACCCGGCATGTCAGGATGTTCTTCGACCATATAAGGATAAAGGGGAACTTTCTGATTTTATTAGACTCCGTGCCAGGGTGGGTTCAGCCCATGCCATGGGTCTCCCCATAGATGCCGCTTTTACCAATGCCTTTCACAATCCTGGCTCAGGGACTTGCATTATTTGTAAACAACCTGACCATTTTGCACGAAAGTGTCTGACAGGCAAACACAGCCTAGGGATAACATCTCCTCAAACTGGGGCTTAACCGCCCCCAGCCACCCTTTGCCCTAGATGCGGTAAAGGTCATCACTGGGCCAGTGAGTGTAGATCTAAGACAAATGCCCTCGGACTGCCTATTTCTTCCTGCTTCTCAGGAAACTCCCTGTGGGGCCAGCCCCTAGCCCCGACCTCTTTCAGAAAAAACCCAGGGGCAATAAGGTTTGTTCTCTCCCAAACTCCCAACCTACCTCAAAATCCTTCTCCACAATTGCCTCCCTCCAACGTGCCACCCAAGGCAACACAGGATTGGACCTCTGTGCCGCCACTGATACAATATTAGGCTCAATGCAAGGGTCCTAGAAAATACCCACTGGAATTATGGGTCCCCCTACATCTTATATATGTGCCCTTATTCTTGGAAGAGCCTCTACTACCTTACAAGGTGTTCAGGTCTTCCCTGGCATTATTGATAATGATTTCACTGGAGAAATAAAAATACTGGCCACAGCTATTAATGGAGTTGCGGCCATCCCAGCAGGAACAAGACGTGCACAATTAATACTCCTTCTTTTAGATTCAGGAGGCACATCCACCGCCCAAAACCTACCGTGGGAGACTGCCTCCTTGGGCTCCTCTGGTGTGTATTGGGTTCAGCCCATTTCCCACAATAGACCTACCCTTACCTTACTTATTGAAGGAAAGGAATTCCAAGGAATTCCAGATACTGGAGCTGATGCCACAATTATTTCTCAAAAACACTGGCCATCAGGTTGGCCCCTCAAATCATCCTTGACTGACCATAAAGGGATAGGACAGTCAAAAAATTCTCTGTTCAGTTCTATGGCTCTTAGCTGGACTGATAAAGAGGGTAATAAGGGAACTGTCACTCCTTTCGTTGTTCCAGACCTCCCTGTTAAGCTATGGGGCCGAGATATTTTGAGTCAAATGGAAGTTATTTTTGCCAGTCACAATTCCATCGTGACTCATCAAATGCTTCCTATGAATTTTGTCCCTGGTACAGGCCTTGGAAGACTAAGACAAGGACTGGTGGAGCCTATACAACCCATACAAAAAAAATACATATGGACTTGGGTATTCGGATTTTTAGTGTAGGTCCCTGACCCTCCTGTACGCCAAGCAGATAAAATTATTTGGGAGACTCAGACTCCTGTGTCGATGGATCGGTAGTTCCTTACCCAAGAAAAATTGGAGGCTGCCTCCATGTTAGTGCAGGAACAGCTGGCAGTCGGCCATATAGAGCCCTCAACCTCACCATGGAATACTCCTATTTTTGTTATCAAGAAAAAATCAGGCAAGTGTTGCCTTTTACAAGATTTGTGCACCATTAGTAAAGTTATGTGCCCGATGGTAGCACTAAAGCCAGGCATTCCCACACCAGTGGCTATTCCCAAAAAAACTATTGTAAAATGGTTATTGACTTAAAGATTGCTTTTTTTCCATTTCTTTACATCCTGAGGATAGACCCTGTTTTGCTGTTAGTCTACCTCACATTAATTTTCAGGGCCCTAAGCAGAGATTTCAATGGAAGGTTCTTCCCCAAGGAATGGCCAACAGCCCTAGTCTTTGCCAAAAATACGTTGCTCAAGCAGTAGACCCTGTGAGAGAGCGATGGCCACAAATTTATATTTTACATTACATGGATGATTTGTAAATTGCTGCACCTAATACCCATGACCTTAATAATTGTTACTTGGACCTTCACAAAACCCTCCCTACCTTCGGACTACAGATAGCTCCTGATAAGTTTTAAACACAGGACCCTTATACCTATTTGGGCCTTAAACTTCAAGATAATTAGATCCAAATTCATAAAATCCAACTACGTGTGAACCATCTTCATACCCTTAATGATTTTCAAAAATTACTGGGGGATATTCAATGGCTAAGACCATATTTAGAATTACCCACTTGTGTACTTTTGCCCATTAATGATATTTTGAGAGGTGATTCCCACCCCTCCTCCCCTCAAAAGATTACTCCCGAGGCATGGCAGGCATTAAACGAAGTCACAGAAGCCATTGCCCAACAGTTTGTTACACAAATTTCTTATAACCTTCCTCTGGTTCTGGTTATTTTACTCACTCCTCATACACCCACAGGAATATTTTGGCAGCGAGATCGACATTTTAAAAATAAAGGTTGCCACTTGCTTTGGGTCCATTTACCCACCACATCCTCCAAGGTTATTACTGTTTATCCTGCTCAGGTAGCTTCTATTATTATTAAAGGTCATTTTCTTTCTCGACAACATTTTGGCAAAGACCCTGATAATATTTTAATTCCATATACTAAGGACCAAACCCAATTTTTACTACAGACAGGGATGAATTGGGTATTGCCCTACCAGACTTTTGGGGAACAAGTGATAACCACCTCCCCATTGACCCCCTTTTACATTTTACCCAATTAAATCCATTTATTTTTCCAAAAATTACTCAAAAGACTCCCATTCCTAAAGCCTTTACTGTCTTTACAGACGGATCCAGTAATGGCCGTGCAGGCTTTGTTGGCAATAACCAGCCTACCACCTTTGATACTGTCTATCAGTCAGCACAGCTTGTGGAATTGTTTGCCATAACACAAGTTTTTATAACACATTTTATAAGCCTGTTAATATTTATACAGACAGTGCCTACATTGCTCATTCTGTGCCCCTGCTGGAGATTTCACCCACCATTAAAGCTTTGTCCAATGCGGCTTTTTCGTTTCTCCAGCTTCAGCAACTAATTCAGTCCATCCAACACCCATTTTTCTTAGGACACATCAGGGAACACTCTGATCTTCCCAGCCCTCTAACACAAGGTAATGCCCAAGCTGATGTAGCAACTTGTTCCATCTTTCCAATTTTTGTTGGCTCCATTCAAAACGCCATGGAGTAACACAATCTTCACCATCTAAATTCCCAGAGCCTTTTATTACTTTGTAAAATTACTAGGCAACGGGCACGAGAAATAGTAAAAGCATGCACTGCTTAGTCTGTCTCCCTCCCCATTCAACACTTGGGAGTTAACCCCCGAGAACTACTGCCCAATCAGTTTTGGCAAATGGATGTTACTCATTTTCCTGAATTTCAAAAAACCAAATATATACGCGTTTCTATAGATACCTTCAGCGGCTTTAGTTTTGCATCACCACATTCTGGAGAGGGTACCAAAGATGTCCTTTCTCATCTTGTTACAGCCTTCCCGTAATGGTTAAACCAACACATATTAAAAAAGGTAATGGTCCTGCATATATCAGTGCCAAGTTTAAACAGTTTTGTGCTACCTTGCAAATTTGTCATACTACTGGAATTCCATACAACCCTCAGGTCCAAGGCATCATGGAACGTGCCCACCTTAACTTAAAGACTTGGCTAACCCTCATTAAGGCTTCTGCCCTTGTATTTACCACTCCCAGGGATCGCCTTAACCATGCATTATTTGCCCTTTATTTTCTTACCCTAGACAGTGAAGGCCATTCGGCCGCTGACAGACACTGGCATCCGATGTCCAATTCTGTTCGCCCACCTGTTATGTGGCACAATCCCCTTAAAAATAAATGGAAAGGCCCATGTCCTGTTCTCATCTGGGGACGAGGCTCAGCTTGTGTTTTGGACCAAGAGCAAGCAGCCCCAAGATGGTTACCACAACGCCTGGTTATACAGGTTAATGACTTACCTCAACACAGGGACGGAGGCCCTCCCCCTGAGGGGAAATTTTCCTCTTTTTCCGATACAGCCAACAATCTGTGTGAGGATCCTGCTTAAGGCACTTCTGCTGAACATGTTGGCACACGGAGGCCTTGGCCCTCCACCTTCCAACATCATGGAGTACATTTTTGGCGCCCCCTGTGAATGCAAGGGAGGATCTTGAACTCAGACTCCCACTAGTTGGACCCAGACTGCTGACTGCATGAATAAGGTAGCTTACTTCTGTGCCGAGGTTGACCATGAACTCGGAGTAGTTCATCAGCCTAAATGGGTATGTGTTAACAAGCTAAAAATTATTCCCCCTAGTACAAGTAAAGCTCTCCAAAATTGTTCTGCAACTTGTATGGATACCCAGGCGATGCATGTCTCTTGTTATGCGTTGGCCTCAATTTGTGTTAACAAGCAGAGAGAACAATTTTTTGAAGCCACCCTAACAAAAACTCATGCACCAGGGGGAACCAGTATTCATTATACACCCGTTCTCTTTGACCAGGGAGGAGAAGGCAAATACACCAAGCTACAGTCAGCTGGGTGCCAAGGCACTGTCGGTAAACCCTCCTGCTGGCACATTAAGGCCCCTACAGGGGTATCTGATGGTGGAGCATCTTCAGATAATCAAAGTTTTGAAACCCCAAATAGCTGAGCTCACATATCATCCTTTTATGCTGCCTAAATCTCAGCTCCCAGATTTAGATACCAATACATTAGACATTTTGGAAAGTACCTTCTCCTTGCTTAATAATTCCAACCCCAACCTTGCTTGTGATTGCTGGCTCTTCATGACAACAGGGGCAATCATGCCTATGGTAGTTCCTACTAATTCTATCATAGACAATGATAATACATGCCAACCTGGATTTCCTTTTAAAGTACAGCCTATAGGCACTTTTATATTATGTCTTTAGGCGCGATGCAGAATAATACGTATGATATTGAGGTTGGAGTTACTTCCTTTGGAAATTGCTCAACAGTACAAAATTATTCCTCACCCACCCCATCTCTTTGTCCTCCCAATGGCACAGTTGTTATGTGTGGAGGAAACTCGGCCTTCCCCAGGCTTCCAGCGAATTGGACCGGTGGTGGTGTTCTTGCCTTATTTCTCCCTGATATAACTATTGTCCCAGGAGACGAACCTCTACCCATTCCTAGCCTAGACACCTTAGTCAAAAGACACAGGCAGGCAATACAGGACTTACCACTCCTTGCCAGCCTTGGAATAACAGCTGCTGTGGGAACAGGTACAGCTGGCTTAGGCACAGCTATACAATCTTACCGTCGCATGTCTCAACAACGTATAAATGATGTACAAACTCTATCAGAAACCATTAAAGATTTGCAGGACCAAATAGACTCCCTAGCAGAAGTGGTCCTTCAAAACAAACGAAGCTTAGATTTGCTGACAACTAACCAGGGAGGTATTTGCTTGGCCTTAGGCGAATGATGCTGATTTTATTCCAATAAATCAGGCATAGTACTCAGTAAAATTAAGCAGCTTCAAGAAGATCTAGAAAAGAGATGAAAGGAACTATTTGAAAATCCCCTCTGGACTGGGCTTAATCGATTTCTACCCTACCTTTTTCCCCTCTTATGCCCTTTGTTGGGTTTACTTTTCATGGTGTACATAGGACCCTGCATTATAAAGAGGCTGGTACAATTAATTGAAGAACAGATTAATATTTCGGCGTCTAAGCCCATACAGGTCCACTATCATCGTCTGGAGATGGAAGACTGCACTGCCAACATTTAAAAGGATGTCCTACCCTTCTCACAGGCTTATTTCTTAAGTTTAAATCCCGACAGATCTCTCTTTCTTATATAAAACTATAAGTAACAGCTCTGACCAACCATCTTCTGCCCTTGCCATTAGGATTCGCTCCTCCATGGGCCCCTCCGCTTGGGGGAGGACGCACCCATGGAGTGAGGACGTTCGGCCATAATAACGGAGGGTGCAGGAAGGACTGCAGGAGGATGGATCCACGGATCCCAAAATCCAAGAACTCTGAGTGAGAGGCTCTGGTGCATGGCGGTTGGCATGCTTCCCCCTCACAGCCGTCTCCTCCAAAAACATGCCAAGGCCACCATGAAATCTTCTAGTGAAGACGCTGGCTCAGATCAGGAGATATTCTAAGGCCGCTTGGAGAAACAGAGCCTGTATCACCCCCTAAAAACATGGCCGGAAAGATATGGTCAAAATTTTACATAAGAAAGGGGTAGAGGTCAGGTGCAAGAAGAAAGTTCTCCTTCAAAGAATAACCTGACACTTACAAGAAACAGCCCCCTGGGAGACATCCAGCCTGGGAGACATCCCACAGCCATCTATCTCCTTGAGACATCCTGTGGCCATCTGTCTTCCTGAAACATCCTGAGGTTATCTCACATTGTGAAGACATCCAACAACTGCTGATAAGAGAGCTTTACCATCCGCCCCGTTAAAATACCCCTGTGAGAACAATAAAAGTTTGCAGACTGATCTGAACTCCTGTCTTGCTGTCATCTCTCATGTCTTTGTCCCTTCATTACTCCCCACCTAGGTTCGCCGCCCAAGTTGATGTGTTCTGTTGGCCGGGAAACCTGACACTAACACATAACCTACTAGATTCGACTAATAATCCTTATTTGATGGAGAAAAATGACCCAAACAGAATAGAAATACAAGCAGTTCAGAGGAGGCATGGTGTATAGATGGACTGGCCGTTTGCATTATATAGGGAAGGTGTTATTAATCTAGTTAATTTTTAATTGAAATAGTTCTCCATGTGTTTTTAAAGTTAGTAAATATGTGAATTCCTGTCTCCCTTTCTCTGAAGCCTATTCAGCACATGTATTTTTTATATGCACATAGAGAATCCTACCTGGAATCACACGTATATTCTTGTGAGGTTGCTGACTTTGCAGATACAAATTGTGAGAAGAGATCACTCCTCCTAAACGCTGTTGGAACTGAAAATTCAACTTATGAGTGAGCTTCCTAGTAGAACAACATTATATATAAATCCATGTTCAGTAAAATAAATATTTTTGCATCTGTGGATGATATATATTTCATGATGATTTTCAATTGGCATATATATTGTTATTTTTAATGTCTGTGTGTGTTATGTGTGTGTGTATATATATACACTCTCCAAATTTTTCAAATTATGAAATATATGTGTCTTGTATACACTCCCTAAATTCATTCATGTTCATGTATGTGGATTTATAATCAACTTTACACAGGATTATACTCAGAAATATTCATCCACCTGAAATACATATTTGTTTCCTAGTACTGAAAACTAACTTCAGTGAATGGTGCATACAAATCCTAATATTTCTACAGTAACTGACCCAGTTTAACATCAATGCAAGTAGATTCCTATGGGACATGATGCGTTTTTGGTGTTCATTTATTTCTACACTGGTACCCTACTATTTCTTCATTTTTTTCACATCAGAGGATATATATTTCATCCACAAGTTCACAAAATTATAGGCATTTGTTTCACTTTCAATTACTTCCTGCTTCAGAACACATGCATTTCTCCATGTTTCTTTACTGGTCTTTTCATGAGACTTCTTTGCAAACACATTATTTTCAATATCCCTAATCATTTTTAAGCAAAACTCACAAACTTTTCATGATAAACCATAATCATAATATTACCATTAGATGTATAACTGGTTGGAATGAATGATTGTATATGAATATATGATTTCCTGTATATTTTCCGATATCAATTCAATCCATTATGTAAAGTTGCAACCAGTAATATTATTTATTCAGAGTATGGTCTATTCATGCATTATCTCTATATTTATAGACATAGGTTACACCTATTTGTACCCCCAATACTAATTTATTCATCTTCAAAATGTTGCTGCCAGAAATGGTGGGAGAAATACTCATGTCACTTGATCTACTTGTACATTTTATCACAGTAATATTCTGGACACGTATCCAAAGATCACACTTATGTTTTTCCAAAGCCTAAATGGAAAGTGAGCATGGATTATGAAAAACATCTAATGCTCTCAAATGTCAATCATATTGGTGACTACATATTTGTTTCTTTCTAAGATTGAACCACAAGCCTGTTGAAATGTCTAATCCTATCACTCACTTTATACTTTGCATGATTTCCTAATGCATCTATTGATATCTGCTTTTCTACATATTTTCCCCAGTTCATTATTGTGACTGATTCTTCACATGTGCTGACATTTACATTCACTGTCTACCCGAAACTCTATTGCTAAAGAACTTTTTGTCCAAATCCTATGCTCACTCTTCTTCCTAAACCTACTGACTATTTTTCTAATCCTATCGACTATCCCTTTTTGACTGGATATTCTCTTCTACATTCAATCATCCAAGGTACAAGGTCCTAAGCTATTGTATATCGATTTATCTGAGACATCTGTGCACAACGTAATTCAACGATAAGTATCACAATCAAGGGCCCAATGCCCTTCTGGGCTTCAAATGTTTCTAGGATTTCTGTTTTCATACATATACTTCACCTATATATTCTTAAAAGTATCGCAGTTTCCCAATACAATTATTCATACAGCAGAATGATTCCTACCACAAATCGAACATATTATTAACCCTAACCATAAACTGTTCCCTCAGTTTAAATTTACAGAAGAGCAGGGACAGAGTTGATCTGAGAACCTCAAAGGTCCATGCAGAAATGATCCCTTGAGAAGATGTAGGCAGCTATGAAGGACCTGTGACAGTATAAGTCATCTTCCATGGCAAACAACCTGGTCAGGATGAAGGGTTGTGTCTCAGTCAGCCTCTCTCTTTTTAATGTAGAGAAGATGGACCAAAGGGGGCCTGTGTGGAGAGCTGTTTCTGGTGCCTATGGTTGATATACCATTCTAACTTGTGAAAGTGTCACAGAAAGTAGGGGCAGCCTCCATCTCATGGGACCGTTGAAAGCAACTGTTAGGACAACATGGTTGCCAAGGCAGTGACCTCATTCATTTCCTGAAGGAAGTGACCTACCTCACTTTCTTGGTGATTTAACTTTCTTTAAGTGGGATCCAGAAAGCCAAGCACTCAGAGCCACACCCAGTCCCAGTCCCGGTGGGCTCACTGGTTTAGATTTACCATGGAGAGAGTCAGTCTTTTTGTCACCTACAGATGTGAGGATGGCCAAATGCCAGAAGAGCTCAGAAGAGGGGCCTTTCTTGAGAAAGCAGGAAGTGGTTCACTGCTGGCTCCTGACAAATTCACAGAGTTGGCCAAGGATACCATATCTGAGAGAGGACAGGCCATTTCTGGGTAACATAGTATGGGCCACCAGTCAGAGCACACTCCGAATAGACACAGACTACTTCGGGGAAGGAGGCGCATTTGTGGGTGTGGGTGTGAGTTTGTGGTTTTGTCTCATGTTCTGTGAATTGGTAGAAAAGGTGGTTTGTTTGGTTTGGAGTGGACTGTTTCTGATAAGTTATTTGATGAGGTGAGTGTTTCTATGTCTGTGTATCCCATTGTGTCCGTGGTTGTAGACGTTAGAAATGAGAATGCATCAATGGGTGTGTCCTGTCTAGTAGAAAGCTAGATTTATGAATGCCCAATTTATGAATGGACTGCTACTTGCCTTATCGATGGATAACACCTGCGATCTTCCTAAGTCCCTGTATTTTTCTGAATTCTGGCTACTCTCCAGAATAGGCTGATGGTTTTGCGTCCAAGATATGTAACATCACCAAGTTCTGTGACATGGCCATATACTGCATAGATGAAGGAAATGGCGAGCATCTCAGAAAACTCAGATATCAGTGTGACCAGTAAAGTCTCAGTGGAGAAACCCTCCTTTGGGCCTATTGCTTAACTACTGTTCTGTTGCCCTGAATGTCAGGAAGGTCTCTGCCTCAGCTCACCCATTTTTGAAGCCTGAAAGAAAACGTTTCCAAATGGAAAGTAATGGGCATCACCTGTAGCTCTTTGCTTAATTGCTTTGGAAAGAAATGTGTCTGAATCAGCCTCTTGACCCTGTGTGAGGCTGTGGATTGCATTCTCAGCACTTGACGGATCTAAAGAAAAATACCATGTGTGCGTCTAAAACCAAAATGCCCCAAATAGCAGTCATTGTGGATGAAGTCTCTTGACTTCCTCTGTAAGGTTCCTGATCTCAATCAAGTGAGAAGTGGGATCCTTTGGGTCCACTGAATTCTTCAAGCCCTGAAGAGGCTCGCCTATAGGTGCTTGAGGTTTCTCATGACTCAAATTCACATAAAGAATCTAAACCCCAAAGTCAGAAGGCCTCAAATTGCTGAAATGGAGCAGTATTTACGGCTGGTCTATTTGATCATTCCTGGTTCACAAGAAAGGTTTTCAGACCACCCTGACTTTAGGCAAATGAGGGGCAAGGGAGCTTATTTTGGTCATTGTCTTGGGCTGCACCCCTCATGGAAACCTCCAGCCAGAGGTTATAATGAGTGTCTATATGGAAGAAGATGAGGGCCATCTGGGAGTGTTTTGGTTTTAATTGTGTTCATTTGTGTGGTGGTTGTAAGAGATGACTGGGTCCACCTGGGTTTAAACTCTGGTGTGATTGCCTTAGAGTTTGAGTTCTGGAACTGACCTCAGAGAAGTGTTGCCATGAATTCTGTTTGGATTTTAGGAGGCCATGCATGAGAGTCTTTCTTGGAAACTGAAATCTAGGCCCAGGGTGGCTTTCTGCTGAGAACTGGGATTCTCAGTCAGGATAACACATGATTTTATTCTGAAAAACTTCTCAGCCATAATTTAGAGTCAAAAAACACATGGAACTCACATTGTACACTGCAATGGGCCTGAGTTCATGTGACTTTTTGGCCACTATTTGTTAAACCTTGCCTGTGAGAATTCTCCAGAGCTTCATTGAAATGAGCTTCCTCACCATTTAATGGCTCCTGAGTGAATTGAAACTCACAATGCCTCCAACTTCATCCTTGAAAAATGGCTAGATAAATACCTTGAAATTTTTGAAATTCCCATGACCAGGTGGCCCTGGATAACCTTTGGATGTCCTGTTGCTGATCATGAGTATTCGAGACAGTGCCTTGATTGTCTGGATTTTATGAAAATGGTATGAATCAGAGATGCCAGTAAGTTGAGAAAGTGTGTGATAAAACATCTGTGGTGGGGCCATGTGGATCTGCCATTGTCTTCCAAATAGCTTGTGACTGACATGGTGCAGCCAGCAGACCCTTATATGTAAAGGCATCTTGTTATATGGAGAGGTTTCAAGGCAATGTTCAGAATCATGTTGCTATGGTCATGGGGGCAATCTATGTGGGATAGAAGCCTGGTTGGTGCATTCTCCTGCAAATGCTGACAGACTGCACGTGGCAGAACTCCCTCCAGCACTGTGTCCCAGTTGAAATCCTTGGGTTTCATGAAGGAAAATACCAAACTTCCAGTGCAGCATCAAGAAAGACCACGAAAATGGAGGTTGACCGAAAGGCTTCACAGTCCATACAGGGAGAACCTTAGCGCCCAGTGGCCACATTTACCTATAAAGAGAGAATTCAGCACTGCTGCCTCATGTACATTGGAAAATAATAAAACATATCCTCCAAGTCACATAGATGCTGACGCAGTTTTGATTGTCTTACTACAAAAGCAGTTAAAGCTACTGACAACAACATATATTTTAATTGCCCAACTTCAAAGGCAGTTTCTCAAGAAGTCTTTAGGCCAGCAGAGCTTCATGTTTGTTGAGTATTTACACTGTCCCTTACTTTTGGAAACTCCTCTACCACCTCCAAGGTTTTAAACTGCTGAGCATTTTCCATTCCAGATATTTATTCAAAGATTTTCAAACTCTTATCCTCTAATTGCATCTTACTTTTGGGAAAGGTAATGTCACGGCATTGTTCTAAATGAGAGTGGAAAAATTTTTGAGTAGCACATACTTGCATACACATTGGATTCATTTTAAAATTTTCCATTCAAAATACTGAATCCCTGGCACCAACCCATACCCTACTAGACTCTGACTACTAATCTTAATATGATGGAGAATAATAACCAAAACAGAATAGAAACACAAGCAGTTAAGAAGAGCCATGATGTATAATTGGACATGCCTTTTGCATGATAAAGGGTAGGAGTTATAAATCTAGTCAATTTTTTGGTTGAAATAGTTCTCCATGTGATTTTAAATTAACAAATATGTGAATTCTTGTCTCCCTTTCTCTATAGCCTATTCAGCACATGTATTTTTATTTACATATACAGAATCCTACCTGGTATCACACGTACCTTTTTGTGTGGTGACTGACTTGGCAGATACAAATTGTGAGAAGGCATCACTCCTCCTAACCACTGTTGGAACTGAAAATTCAACCGATGCTAGAACTTCCTAGTAGAACAACATTGTATATAAATCCATGTTTAGTAAAATAAATATTCTTGTATCTGTGGATGATACATATTTCATGATGAAATTCATATATATATATATATTATATATATATATATATATATATATATATATATGTACGCATATATATTTTTTTTCATCCACTCTTCAGATTTTTCAAAATATGAAATATATGTGTCTTACATACATTCCCTAAATTCATTCATGTTAATGTATCTGGATTTATAATCAACTTTTCACAAGATTATTCTCAGAAATATTCATCCACCTGAACTACGTATTTGTTTCCTAGTACTGAAAACTGACTTCAGTGAATGGTGCTGAAAAATCCTAATATTTCTACAGTAACTGACCCAGTTGAACATCAATGCAAGTAGATTCCTATGGGACATGATGTGTATTTTGAAGTTCATTTTGATTCAACATTGGTACATTACAATTTCTTCAGTTTTTACACATTATAAAGTATATATTTCATCCATAATTTTACAAATTTATAGGCATTTTTTTCACTTTCAATCACTTCCTGCTTCAGAACACAGGTATTTCGCCAAGTTTCTTGACTGGTCATTTCATGAACTTCTTTCCAAACTTTTTATTTTTGAATTCCATAATCGCTTTTGAAGCAATACTCACACACTCTTCATGATAAAACATAAAAATAATATTAGTTTTATATGTATAACTGGTTGGAATATATATATATATATATATATATATATATATATATATATATATATATATATATCAATAATACATTTCCTGTATATTTTCAGATATCAATTCAATACATTATTTAAAGTTGGAACCAGTTATATTATATATTCACTGTATTGGCTATTCATGCATTATCTCCTTTTTCATAGACATAGTGTACACCTCTTTGTACCCCCAATACTAATTTATACATCTTCAAAATACGGCTCTCAAAAAAGGTGGATGAAATACTTATGTCACCTGATCTACATAAACATCTTATCACAGTAATATTCTGGACACAAAATGCAAAGGTCACACTTATGATTGTACCAAAGCCTAAATGGAAAGTGAGAAAGGACTACTAAAATCATAAATGTCAGGTTGTCTAATGCTCCAAATATTAATCCTATTCGTGACTACATATTTGTTTCTTATTAAGATTATATATTCAAACTCAACCCTGTTGAAAATGTCTATTCCTATCACTCACTTTATACTTTGCCCGATTTCATAATGTCTCTATTGATATCTGCTTTCCTACATAATTTCCCCAATTCATTATTGTGACTGTCTCTTCACCTGGGCCCACATTGATATTCACTCTCTAACCGAAACCCTTATGCTAATGAACTTTTGGAACAAATCCTGTACTCACTCTTCTTTCTAAACCTAGCGACTATCTTCCCAATCCAACTTACTATCCCTTTTGACTGGAAGTTCTCTTCATCATTCAATCATACAAGGTAAAAGGTCCTGTGCCATTGTATATAGATTTATCTGAAACACTGTGCAGAACATAATTCAAAGCTAAGTATCCAAATCAAGGGCCCACTGCCTTTCTAGGATTCGAATATTACCTAGATATCTGTTTTCATACTTATATTTCACCTATATATTCTTGGAAATATTGCAGGTTCCCAATACCATTATCCATCCAGCAGAATGATTCCTAACCCAAAATGAACCTGTTATTAACCCTAACCATATACTGTTCCCTCAATCTAACTTTACAGAAGAGCACTGAACTAGTTTGTCTTACAATACAAGAATTTAGGGGATCTTCCACATGCTGAGAACCTCAAAGTTCCATGCAGAAATGATCCCTGGAGAAGATGTAGGCTGCTATGAAGGACCTGAGAGAGCAAAAGTCATCTTGCATGGCAATAAACCTGGTCAGAATGAAGGGATGCATCTCAATCAGCCTCTCTCTTTTTAATATAGAGAAGATGGACCAAACCAGGCCTGTGTGGAGAGCTGTTCCTGGGTGCCTATGGTTGATTAACGATTCTAACTTGTAATAGTGTCACAGGAAGTAGGGGCACCCTCCCTCTCCTGGGACCCTTGATAGCAACTGTTAGGACAAAGTGGTTGCCCAAGCAGTGAGCTCATTCAGTTCCTGAAGGAAGTGACCTACCTAACTTCCTTGCTGATGGAACTCTCTGAACTTGGGATCCAAGCAGTCAGGCACCCAGAGCCAGTCCCAGTCACAGTCCCAGTGGGCACAGTTGCTTTGATTTTCCAAGGACAGATTCAGTCTTTCTGGGTACCTACTGATATGAGGATGGCCAAATGCCAGGAGAGCTCTGAAGAGGGGCCTTTCCTGAGAAAGCAGGTAGTGGCTCACTGATGACTCCTGAAAACTTCACAGAGTTGGCCAAGGAGACCAGATCTGAGAGAGGACAGGCCATTTTGGGGGAACAGAGTATGGCCAACCAGTCAGAGGACACTCCGGATAGTCACAGACATACTTGGGAGAAGGAGGTGACTTTGTGGGTGTGGGAGTGTGTTTATTTCTGTGTATCACACTATGTGTATGTTCCTAGACATTAGAAAAGAAAATGCATGAATGAATGTGTCCTGTTTAGTAGAAAGCTTCCCAGCATTCATCCTTCCCAATTATGAATGTACTGCGGCTAGACTTATTGATGGGCAACAAATAATATCTTCCTAATTTCCAGTTTTCTTCCTGAATTCTGGCCATTCTCCATTATAGGCTCATGGTTCTTTGTCCAAGATATGTACCACCTGCAAGCTTTGTGACATGGCCTTGTACTGGATAGCTGAAGGGAATGGCCAGCATCTCAGAAAACTCAGATATCAGTGTGACCAGGAAAGTCTCAGTGGAGAAACCCTGCTTTGGGCCTTTTGCTCACCTATTGTTCTGTTGTGCTGAATGTCAGGAAGGTATTTGCCTCAGGACACCCCTTTGTGAAGCCTGAAGAAAACAATTTTCAAATGGAAATTAATGGGCATCACCTGTGTCTCTTTGATTAATTGCTTTGGAAAGGGGTGTTTCTGAATCAGCCTCTTGGCCCTGTGTGAAGCTGTGGCTTAGATTCTCAGCACCTGATGGATCTAAAGAAAGATCCCATGTGTGCATCCAAAACCAAAATTGCCAAAAGAGCAGTCATTGTGGATGAAGTCTCTCACATTCCTCTGTAAGGTTCCTTACCTCCATCAAATCAGAATAGGGATCCTTTTATTCAAATGAGTTCTTCAAAGGCCTGCAGAGGAGCTTGGGTATTCTCATGACTCCAAATCATATTAAGAATCTATACCTGACATTCAGTAGGCCTCAAATTGGAGAACCAGAGCAGTATTAATGGCAAGCCTATTTGATCACTCTTGGTTCACATTAAGGAAGTCCAGGACACCCGCACATTAGGTAAATGAGGGGTAAGGGAGCTTATATTGCATACTTTCTTGGGCTGCGCCCTAATGGAAACCTCCAGCCAGAGGTTATGATGAGTGTCTATATGGAAAAATATGTGGGCCTTGTGGGAGTGTTTTGGTTTTAATTGTGTTCATTTGTGTGATGGTTGGAAGAGATGACTGGGTACACCTGGGTTTGAATTCTGGTGTGATTCTTCTTAGAGACTGAGTTCTAGAACTGACCTCAGAGAAGTATTGCCATGAATTTAGTTGGGATTTTAGGAGACCAAGCATGAAAGTCGCCCTTGGAAAGGGAGATCTAGTCCCAGGATGGCTTTCCACAGAGCACTACAAATCTCAGCAAGGATATCACATGATTTTATTCTGAAAGACTTGGCAGCCATAGTTGAGATTCAAAACTCACAATGTCATCAACTTGTAGACCTCAATGGGCCTGGCTTCATGTGACCTTTTGGCCACTCTTTGGGAAGCCTTGCCTGTGAAAGTTCTCTAGAGCCTTCATTAAAATGAGCTTCCTCAGCATTTAATGGTTCCTGAATGAATTGAAACCAACAGTGCCTCCAACTTCATCCTTGAAAAATGGCTACATTAATACCATGTCATTTTTGAAATTCACATGACTAGGTGGCACTGGAGAACCTTTGGATGTCCTGTTGCTGATCATGAGATTACCAGACAGTGCCTTGATTGACTGTGTTTCATGAAAATGGTGTAGAAAACGTTGGAGCCTACTGAGTAGTTTTCCTAGAGCAATGGTTGGCAGCTGTGTGATAAAACATCTGTGGTGGGGCCATGCCGATCTGCCATTGTCTTCCTAATGGCTTGTGACTGACATGGTGCAGCCAGCAGACCTTCCTATATAAAGGCATCTTGTTATATGGTGAGGTTTCAGGGCTATGTTCACAATCAGGTTGGTATGGTCAAGGGGGCAACCTATGTGGGATAGAAGCCTGGTTGGTGCATTCTCCTGAATACCCTGACCCACCACATGTGACAGAACTTCCTCCAGCACTGTGTCCCAGTTTAACACCTTGTATTTCATGATGCAATTACCAAACTCCCAGTGCAGCAGCAATAAACACATATAGAATCCTACCTGGTGCCACACCTACATTCTTATGAGGTGGACGATTTGGCAGATAGAAATTGAGAGAGGAGATCACTCCTCCTAAACGCTGTTGGAACTGAAAATACAACCTATGGGAGAGCTTCCTAGGTTTACAACATTATACATAAATATATGTTCATAAAATGAATATTTTTAGATCTGTGAATGACATATATTTCATGATCAATTTTGAATAGCATATATATTGCTAGTTTTTAATGTGTGTGTGTGTGTGTATATATATATATATATACTCACTCACTCTCCAAATTTTTCAAAATATGAAATATATATGTCTTATAATACACTCCCTAAATTCATTCATATTCATGTATATGGATTTATAATAAACTTTTCACAATATTATTCTCAGAAGTATTCATTCACCTGAAATCCTTATTTGTTACCTAGTACTGAAAATTAACTTCAGTGAATGTTGCATATATATCCTAATATATCTACACTAACTGACCCAGTTTAACCTCAATGCAAGAAGATTCCTATTTCACATGATGTGTATTTTGATGTTCATTTTAATTCAATCCGGGTACATTACTATATCTTCAGTTTATGCACATCATAGGATATATATTACATCCACAAGTTCACAAAATTATAGGCATCTGTTTCACTTTCAAACACTTCCTACTTCAGAACACATGTATTCCTCCATATTTCTTGACTAGTCTTTTCATGAGACTTCTTTCCAAACACATTATTTTCGATTTCCATAATCACATTAAAGCAAAACTCACACACCCTTCGTGATAAACCATAACCCTAATATTAACATTGCTATATAACTGGTTGGAATGAATGATTGTATATCAATAAAAGATTTTTATATATTATCAAATATCAATTCAATCCATTATTTAAAGTGGAAACAGTTATATTACTTATTCACAGTGTGGTGTATTTATGCATTATCTCTATAATCATAGACACAGGGTACACCTCTTTGTACCCCCAATACTAATTAATACATCTTCAAAATATTGCTCCCAGAAATGGTGGAAGAAATACTTATTTCACCCGATCTATATATACATTTTATCACAGTAATATTCTGGACACGAAATACAAAGGTCACAGTTATGATTGTAACAAAGCCTAAATGTAAAGTGAACATGGATTACTAAAAACATCCATGTCCATGTTGCCTAATGCTCTCAAATGTCAATCCTATTGGTGACTACATATTTGTTTCTTCCTAAGATTATATATTCAAACTCAACCCTGTTGAAAATGTCTAATCCTATCACTGAATTTATACTTAGCCTGATTTCATAATGTCTCTATTGATATCTTCTTTCCTACATATTTTCCCCAGTTAATCATTGTGACTGACTCTTCACTTTTGTTGACATTTACATTCACTGTCTAACCGAAACCCTATTGCTAAAGAACTTTTGTTCCAAATCCTTTACTCACTCTTCTTCCTAATCCTACCGACTATCAGTTTTTGAATGGATGTTCTGTTGTACATTCAATCATCCACGTAAAGATCGGGTGACTGTCGGAGAAAGAGACCACCAGGAGAATATCTCATGCAACAGCAAAGGGTTTATTGGGGGTCCAGCATTCAGGGGCTCAGAGCTGACTTGAATAGATCAGAGAGCCCTGAGAACAGCTTAAGAAGAGCTTATATACATTCCTTGGGGAGGGCAGGGAGCGATGTTTATTGATGGGTCAGGGCGAGTGGGAGGTTTGCAAGCAACCGGGTGAGGGATTACATTCTGCAGATTGGCATTTGGGGACAGCACATTCTGGGACAAGATTGGGAAACATTTCTCAAAATTTCAACAGTGTTTTGTTAAGCATGCAGAAAAACAGAAAGTGACAATTACATATTTTATTAACCTTTCATTCCCCACTTCCTCTTCTGGCTACTTTTAATCATAAAAGTGATTGTTGGGGGGTGTCACATTCTATGTCTGCTAGTGGGGTATTGCCATAAGTTTTACTTGTCCAATTTGACGTTGGAGAAAAGAAATTACACGGTTGAGGAAACAGGGTTTTATAGTTATCAATAATATGAGGATTATTATTGGACCTACCAGGGTTGATAAAAACGTAGTTAAACAGGGGGACTGTGTAAACCAAGACTCAAACCACCCTTTTTGGGCCTTTCTCTCTTGTAGACGCTCTTCAAGGCGTCTTTTTAATTTATTCAGATTTTTTTACAACTCAAGTATGGTCGACATAAAAACAACATTCTTCCCTCAATGCAGCAGAAAGGCCCCCTTCTCTCATGAAAAGGAGGTCCAACCCTCAACTGTTCTGTAAAACAAGTTCAGAGAGAGAGGTAAAAGATTCCTGCAAAGCTATGATGGAGGTTTCTAATATCTTTAAGTTTTGATCTATTGCTGCTTCTAATTGTGTCATTTGTGGTGTCCCATGGACCAGGGCAGTGGTTCTTGTGCCCACCCCTGCAGCAACTCCTATTCATAATAGAATGGCTAAGGTGAGGGATATATGTTCCTTGCACAACTGGGTTGTATGCCCCCCTATTTGAACTTCAAATGAACCTGCATCATGATAGAGCACTCTGGGAAACATCTGCACCATTACACAATTACTCACATCTGTTGACCATTTCATGAAAACATAAACAATGTTTAAGTATATAGAATTATACTGTTGTAGGGACGGACAAGGCAAGGCACCTAAGATAGCACCAAAGACAGGGAAACAGTCTTATTTGGTTGCAACCAGATTCAGAGGGCATTGCTTCAGTTGTAGTCAATTAATCCCCTGAATCCCAAGTTTAGGTAGTTTCAGAATTTTGTACCCAACATGTAAGGGAATGTGCTCAGAAGTTCACAGTCTGCATAGAAGTTAAAAAAAGCAGTTTTTGTTTCTGTTTTTTCCTCAGATAGGGGCAAGTTAACTTTTCAAGGACACCTGGGTGAAGGAGAGCTTTTTATTTCCTTTCATTTTTTTACCCTGCCAACTGTTTCCATGTAACTTCTTTATCTTAGAAATGTAACCATCTCTGTGAAGCCCCACCTCAAGGCCAGAGGCCTTGTCCAGATATTTTGTGAAAAACTAGTAAGAGTGTGTCTAGCTCAGGAGTACTGATTTTTTTAGACATTTGCCAAGTAGACCAGGTGAACATGAAAAGAGGAAGTTTATCTACACTGAACTCTTTTATAGAGACTCTTTTGCTGAAAGTCTTATAGTCAACCATGGTGAAGACATCTGGAGAAGTTTAGTTAAGACTTTTCTGTGGGCCTGGTACAGTGGGGGGAGAAGGGAAAGGCAGGGCTGAGAGCAGCTCCTTGGATGTGAGATTGAGGAAGAAGAGATGTAAAAGAATAATGGGAAAGGGTTTTGGGATCTTTCTAGCAAAAAAAAAAAAAAACATGAGCATAAGAACAGGTAAAACAGATGGGTAGACGGGACTGAGTATACCAAAAAGCCTGTGAGGGACTTTAAATTCTTAGTAACCTGTTTTAAGTGATGACAAAGCAACATAAAAGGCCATTTTCATTACATCTTGGATAGCTGTCTGAGGGTTCTCCTCAGCTGGTTTGAGATTTGGGTTAGCTGGTAATAGGACCTGGTGGGACCCGGTATGGGCACTGACAGGAGAAGGGAGGAGTGAGTGAGTGGAGGGGTACCTCAGACCCTGCTACCTCAGCAAGGGGGCAGTGGTCTGAGAACCATCGGAGGTTTGGGATTTTGATCTAGTAATTGGAGGGGAGAAATCAAGTTGCTGAGGTGGGAGTGACAGCAGAGAGTCTGGAGCAGGAGGCTGAGGGTGAGCATCGATTGGAGAAGCATAGTTCAGGATGTGAGCAAAGGAGGAAAATGGCCTCCACATAGGGGAATCTCCTTTCATCCTTTTGAGCACTTGCAGAAGTTAAAAAGGTCACGCAGAATTTGAGATCTAGAGACCCCTCTGGAGGCCATTGGTTTTGGTTATCTAATTGGTAATATGGCCAATACTGTGTACAAAATTTGATGAGGAGTTTGGGTTCCATCTGGCAGTCCCTGCATGCTCACGTCTCCATGACTTACAGTATAAGTCGGTTTTCCCCCCACACAGCCGTGAGTGTTTGTGGCTTTGATAGTCCGCCGGGCAAACATAGTAATCTAGGCTAGCAAACCTGCATCTGACTCGTGTGTCACTACATCCATAATATTTGTTTCCATTATCTATGGTATGGAAGTGATTTAATGGAATTTTAGTGGAATACTCTTCATCAAGGATATCCCAATAGGAAAGACCTATAGCCAGCTGACTAATGTCTTGGTGGAGAGATGGCCACCAGGTACGTAAGGGGGCTGTATGCGAGATAGACCATACTTCTTGTCCACTAGGATTTGTGATCAGCCATCGCTCCTGAACGGGCTTATGAGGGTTAGGACTACTGGTGGTCAAGGGGAGAGTCTATAGCCTTATCCACACTGCGAATACACAATTTGAAAGGGTACCAGTCTTTTCCAGTTTCCAGCCAGAGTCTGGACAGGGTGCAGGCTTGATATGAGAGATATGGATCCAGGAAGTAATTCTGTCTACCTTTACCACTGTAGGTGTTATAAGCAGCACCTGGTATGGTCCTTTCCAGCGGGGTTCCAGGGATGACACATGATGTCGTCTTACGTAGACAAAGTCTCTTACTTGATATCGATGTGGAATCCCCAGTTCCCCAGGTTGGTAGGCAGTGGCCATCTGTTTTCAAAGGTATCGCTGAGTTCTTTCAAGAGCTTCAAGTCTGTCAAGCAAGGGGGTGTGGAAGAGATCGTTAGCTCTTAGAGTTGGGGTTGTTCCCTTCCTGGAGGAGGGGCACCATAGAGAATTTTATATGTGGTGAGGTTACACAAAGAAACAGAGTGAGTATTTCTTGCATGAAACAGTGCATAAGGCAGGAGCACAGTCCAATCTTTTATTCCGCTCTCTAAGCTTAATTTTGTTATTGTCTCTTTAATGGTTCTATTCATTCTTTCTACCTGTCCTGAACTCGGGCGTATATAAGCAAAATGTAACTTCCAATTAATCCTCAGGGTTCTGCCTAACCCCTGACTTAACTAGGCCATGAACGCCGGTCCTTTATCAGATCCTATTACCTTAGGCAAGCCCTATCTTGGGAAAATATCTTCCAGGATCTTCTTGACGACCATTTGTGCTGTTTCTTTTTTTCTTTTTTTTTTCTTATTTTGTGGGGAAGGCTTCAATCCATGCTGAAAATGTATCTACAAAAACTAGGAGATATTTAAGGCCATACCTTGCTGGCTTAATTTCAGTAAAGTCCACTTCCCAGAATTGTCCTGGTCTGGTTCCTCGTAGGTGCTTTCCTGCAGGAAGCTTGGAAGGGTAAGCATTAGCGAATTGATGGACCTGACAGGCTTTTGTTACCAATTCTGTTATTTCCTTTTGCTGTGAGTTGGTGAGTGGAAAACTCTGTTCTTGATCTTTTAGGAATGAATGCAGTTTCTTTGAACCAATGTGAGTGAGTTGATGTACATTTTCTACTGACATAGTTAGAGCGGTGATTATAGGAGATTTTACTGAAGGATTTAGAAATTCCACTTGAGGGCCTTAAGGGTTAAAGGTTATTTTGGACCGGAGCTTGGTGAGCAGATCTCTCCCATCAATGGGGCAGGGCATTCTGGGATTACTAGGAAGGAGTGATGGATTTTTTCTTTCCCCTAGTCCATGGTCCTCTTAGTTGTCCTAGCCCAATATTTACTGCCATTAGCCCATTGAATTAGAGACCTTTAATTTGATACAGGGCCCAATGGGGCCTTAAGGGCTGAGTATATTGCCTCTGTATCCACCTCAAAGTTTATTGGGATCCCCTCCATTTCAAAAGTTACCCTGAGCTCGGGGAGGGCATCTGAGCCATGACTTTCTTAGTCATCCTCCAGAGTCAGAATGTCTGTCTGGCATAACAGTCTCTTTCTAGGGCACTCTTTGGCCCAGTGTTTTTTTTCTTTACAGTACGCACATTGATCTGAGGCCAGGGCTGGCCTCTAGTGTGGGCCCAGGTATCCCTTCCTGTATTCATGTTTCTTAATTTTTGGCCTATTTGTTGTTGTGACCAGGACCTTAGTCAATGCCTTAGTCTGTCTTTTGTTTCTTTTACCCTCCCTTTGCTCCCTTCTCTTCCTCAGTTTCTCTCTTATAGTATACCTTCTTGGCTTCTCTGAGTAAATCTCTCAAAGTCATATGTTGTAATCCATCTAAGCATTGTAACTTTCTTTTAATATCCAGGGCAGCTTGCCCAATTCAGGCCGTTGTGACAGATGCCTTTTGATCCTCTGCCTGAGGATCGAAAGGAGTATATCTCCTACATGCCTCCATAATTCTCTCTAGAAACATAGAAAAAGATTCATCAGGCCATTGAATAATCTCTCTTACCTTGGCCAAATTAGTTGGTCGCCTACTGGCCACTAAGATACCCGGTATTAGAGCCGGGTGATAAGTGGACAGATGCTCTCTACCTTCCAACTTGTTGGGGTACCATTTGGGTCAGTTCAAGGGAAAGCCAGCTTTGAATATATTGGGAAGTTTTGTCAGTCACCCACCTGGTCCGAGGATATTTTTTTCTAGCATCCAGGAGGACTCTCTTTTGTTCCTCTGTCATGAAGAGAGTCCCTAGGTGTTTTTGCCAGTCATGCCAAGTAGGCTGGTGTGAAAACATCAATGACTCAACCACACCTGACAGCCGGGTGGGGTCCTCAGTAAAAGGAGGATTGTTATTTTTCCAGATATATAGGTCTGAAGAGGAGAAAGGCCAATACTGGTAGGCTTGCATTTTGCCACCATGGCTGTTGTCAATCATTGGCCTGTAGGGATGGAGGGGGAATATCACGGGAGTTCCAGAGTTTTCAATCATTCTCTCCTGGCGAGTTCCTTTAGCCGGGCCAGTTTCCTCCAGGGGAGGAGGGGCTGTGTTTGCCACGGGGGAGTTATCTGGAGGGCGCTGGACTGGCTTAGCTTCCTCCAATGGCGGAGAGGCTGAGTCAGAAGCAGGGGAATCACTTAGAGGGTGTTGGGGGTTGGGCAACGAGGGCAGGGGATAAGGAGGGCAAGGAGAGTCCAGTAGAGTCAAATCTTTTGACTCAGGGAGAACAGAGGGTGGAGGAGGAGGAGGAGCAGATGGTTTGAGAGATTGTGGGAGAAGTAGTAGGAGCGGGGGCAGGGGCAAGGAAAGGCTTCACCCATGGAGGAGGAGATTTGCAGAGGTCCTGCCAAGTTAAGATATATGGCTGTTGATCTTGATGGCTATGTGGCCCTGGCTGAAAGACAATATCTCTGACTTTTTAAATTAGTGGGAAGTAGAAAGATCCTTCTAGGGGCCATCCAAATTTAAAGGTGGGCCATTCTGAGGCACAGAGAGTCTGCCAGGTCTAGCGTTTCACTGAAAAAGAAAGATTCTGAGCCCTTTAGTGGACTTTGTTCCCATGATCAATGGTCAGGGACAGAGGCATTGAAGTGCTCTGTCCCATAATGAATGATACACAAAGTTTAAAAGCAATGACATATGATACAGACAAGATAAAACAATAAAGTCAGGCAATGGACGTCCAACACTGAGACCAGGGCTGAGTAGTCGGGAAAACCCGATGGGCTGGCAATAACAAAGCTGAAACAAAATATCACTGAGTCGAGGAGACTATTGTTCCTCGATTTTCTGAGTCCTCCCTGGCTTCCCACAGGGATGTGGCCTGTGGCTCTGTGACACGTCTGTCAGCCACTGTCGGAGAGAGCTCACGTTCTTCATTGACAGCCATTTTGCCAAGCCCTAACCTGAAACCTGAAACCAGAAAGAGGCGCCTTACTTACCCCGAGAGGAGCCCATTGGGGTCTCTCGTCCGCCGCTGCCAGATCTTGGTGGAACCTCCATATGTAAAGATGGGCGAGTGTCGGGGGAAGAGACCACCAAGAGACTGTCTCATGCAAAACCAAAGGGTTTATTTTGGGTCCAGCATGCTGGGGCTCAGAGCTCACTTGAATAGAGCAGAGAGCAATGAGAAAGGCTTAAGCAGAGCTTATATACTTTCCTTGGTGAGGGCAGGGAGAGAAGTTTATTGATGGGTCCGTGTGAGTGAGCGGTTTGCGTGCAACCGGGTGAGGGAGTACTTTCTGCAGTTTGGCAGTTGGGGACAGCATATTCTGGGAACAAAATTAGCAAGCAGTTCTCAAGATTTCAACAGTTTTTTATTAAGCATATAGAAAAACAGGAAGTGTCAAGTATCTATTTTTTTAACATTTCAACACCGACTATAATTTGCCAGATTTCCTAATGTCTCTATTGATATCTGCTTTCCTACATATTTTCCCCAGTTCATCATTGTGACTGACTCTTCACATGTGCTTACATTTACATTCACTCTATACCCGAAACCCTATAGCTAAAGAACTTTTGGTCCAAATCCTATACTCACTCTGCATTCTAAACCTACCGACTATGTTTCTAATCCTACCGACTATCCCTTTTCGACTGGAAGTTCTCTTTGACAATCAATCATCTGAGGTACAAGGACGTTTGCCATTGTATATCAATGTATCTGAGACATCTGTGCAGAAAATAAATCAAAGCTAAGTATCACAATCAAGGGCCCAATGCCTTTCTGGCCTTCAAATCTTACCTAGATTTCTGTTTTCATACTTATATTTCACCTATATAATCTTGTAAATATCGCAGGATCCCAGTATAATTATTCATCCAGCAGAATGATTCCTAGTCCAAATTCAACATGTTATTAATCCTAACCATACGCTGTTCCCTCAACCTAACTTTACAGAAGAGCAGGGACAGAGTAGGTCTTACAATACAGGAATGTAGGGGATCTTCCAACTGCTGAGAAACTCAAAGGTCCATGCAGAAATGATCCCTGGAGTAGATGTAGGCAGCAATGAAGAACCTGAGAGAGCAAAAGTCACCTTCCGTTGCAAACAACCTGGTCAGGACAAAGGGATGTGTCTGAATCAGTCTCTCTCTTCTTAATGTAGAGAAGAAGGACCAAACCAGGCTATGTGGAGAGCTGTTCCCGATTGCCAATGGTTGATATACCATTCTAACTTGAGAAACTGTCACAGGAATTATGGGCAGCCTCCATTTCATGGGACCCATGGAAGCAACTGTTAGGACAACGTGGTTGCCAAGACCGTGAGCTCATTCAGTTTCCAAATGAAGTGACCTCACGTCACATCCTTGGTGATGTAACTCTCTGAACTTGAATCCAGGAAGCCAGGAACCCATAGCCAGTCCCAGTCCCAGTCCCAGTGTTCTCACTTCTTTGGATTTACCAAGGACAGAGTCAGTCTTTCTTAATACCTACTGATGTGAGAATGGCCAAATGCCAGGAAAGCTCTGAAGAGTGACCTTTCATGAGTAAGCAGGTAGTGGCTCAACGCTGGCTCCTGACAACATCAAAGAGTTGGACATGGAAAACAGATCTGAAATAGAACAGGCAATTTCGGGGGAACATACTATGGCCCACCAGTCAGAGGACACTCCGGATAGTCAGAGACCTACTTGGGGGAAGGAGATGACTTTGTGGGTATGGGTGTGTGTTTGTGGTTTTGTCTCATGTTTTGAGAATAGGTAGGAAAGGCGGTTTGTTTGGATTGGAATGGACTGTTTCTAGTAAGTCATTGGACAAGGCAAGTGTTTCTATGTCTGTGTATCCCACTGTGTCCGTGGTTGTAGACATTAGAAAAGAGAATGCATTAATGGATGTGTCTTGTCTAGTAGAAAGCTTCCCAGCATTCATCCTGCCGAATTTATGAATGCACTGCGGCTTCCTTATCGATGGGCAACACCTGCAATCTTCCTAAGTTTTGGTTTTCTTCCTGAATTCTGGCCACTCTCTAGAATAGGCTCATGGTTTTGTGTCCAAGATATGTACCTCCTACAAGTTTTGTGACATGGCCATGTAATGGATAGCTGAACGGAAAGGTGAGCATCTCAGAAAACTCAGATATCACTGTGACCAGTAAAGTCTCAGTGGAGAAACCCCACTTTGGGCCTTTTTCTTACCTTTTGTTCTCTTCCCCTGAATGTCAGGAAGGTCTTTGCCTCAGGCCACACCCCTGTGAAGCCTGAAGAAAACATTTTTCAAATGGAAATATATGGGCCCCACCTGTGGCTCTTTGCTTAATTTCTTAGGGAAGGGATGTGTCTGAAACAGCCTCTTGGCTGTGGCTTAGATTTTCAGCACCTGATGGATCTAAAGAGAGGTCCCATGTGTGCATCCAAAACCAAAATGTCCAAAAGAGCAGTCATTGTGGGTGAAGTCTCTCCCCTTCCTCTGTAGGGTTCCTGACCTCCATCAAGTGATAATTGGGATCCTTTGTATCAAATGAGTTCTTCAAAGCCCTGCAGAGGCTAGCCCAGAAGTGCTTGTGTTTTCTCATGACTCAAGTTCACATAAAGAATCTAAACCCCACAGTCAGTAGGCCTCAAATTGGAGAAGCAGAGCAATATTAACGGCACGCCTATTTGATCACTCCTGGTTCGCAGGAAGGGTGTCCCGCCCACCCTGACATTAGGCAAATGAGGAGCAGGGGAGCTTATTTTGGACACTGTCTTGAGCTGCGTCCCTTATGGAAACCTCCAGTCAGAGGTTAACATGAGTGTCTACATGGAATAAGATGAGGGTCCTGCAGAAGTTTTTTTGTTTTAATTGTGGTCATTTGTGTGGGGGTTAAAAGATTTGAGTAGGTGAACCTGGGCTTGAACTCTGGTGTGATTCCCCTTAGAGACTGATTTCTGGAACTGACCTCAAAGAAATATTGCCATGAATTGTGTTGGGATTTTAGGAGGCCATGCATGAGAGTCTCCCTTGGAAAGTGAGATCTAGGCCCAGGGTGGCTTTCCACAGAGCACTGGGAATCTTAGCCAGGATATCACATGATTTTAATCTGAAAGACTTGGCAGCCATAGTTGAGAGTCAAAACACACATAGACCTCACATTGTAGACCTCTATGGGCCTGGCTTCATGTGACCTTTCGGCCACTCTTTGGGAAAACTTGCCTGTGAGTGTAATCCAGAGATTTCACTGAAATGAGGTTCCTCAACATTTAATGGTTCCTGAATGAATTGAAACCCACAGTGCCTCCAACTTCAACCTTGAAAAATGGCTAGATAAGTACCATGCAATTTTTGAAATTCCCATGACCAGGTGGCACTGGAGAACCTTTGTATGCCATGTTGCTGATCATGAGTGTACCAGAAAGTGTCTTGATTGACTCGGTTTCATGAAAATGGTGTATAACAGAGAGGCCACTGAGTTGGAGCCTGCTGAGTAGTGGGCGTAGAGCTGTGGACTGTAGGTGTGTTAATAAATATTTTTGGTAAGACCACCTGGATCTGCCATTGGCTTCCAAAAGCCTTGTGACTGACATGGTGCAGGCAGCAGACATTTATATGTAAAGGCATCTTGTTATATGGAAAGGATTCAGGGCAATGTTCAGAATCAGGTTGCTGTATTCAAGGGGGAAAGCTATGTGGGATAGAAGCCTGTTTCGTACATTCACTGCGAGACTCTGACCAGTCACACGTGACAGAACTCCCTCTAGCATTGTGTCCCAGTTGAACTCCTTGTATTTCTTGAAGCCAATACCAAACTCCCAGTGCAGCAGTAAGAAACACCATGAAAATTGGAGGATGACCAAATAGCTTCACAAACCACATGGGGAGACACTTAGCTACCAGTGGCCACAGTTTACCTACAAAGAGAGAATTCAGAACTGCTGAATTATGTTCATTAGAAAATTAGGAACCATGTCCTCCAGGTCACATTGATGCAGACCTAGATTTTATGATGTCACTACAAACGAAGCTAAATCTCCTGACAATTACATATATTTCAAGTGCCAACCTCAGTGGAGGTTTCTCAAGAAATTTTAGGCCAGCTGAGCTCCATGTTTGTATAGTGTTTACCCTCTCCCTTACTTTTGGAAACTGTTCTACCACCTCCAGTGTTGTGAACTCCTGAGAATTTTCCATTTCACATATGTATTCACAGATTTTCTAATTCCTCTCCTCTAATTGTGTCTTACTTGGAGCGATGGTTATGTCAAGGCATTGTTCTGGATGAGAGAGGGAAGATTTTTGTGTATCACACGTTTGCATACACATTAGATTCATTTTCCTATTTTCCATTTGAAATACTGAATCCCTGACACTAACCCATACCCTACTAGACTCTGAATACTAATCCTAATATTATGGAGAAAAAGAAACCTAACTGAATAGAAATACAGGCCTTTCATTGGAAGCATGGTGTATACTTGGATTTGCCTTCTGCCTTATCAAAGGATTGTGTTATAAATCTAGTCAACTTTTCATTGTAATATTTCTCCATGAGTTCTTAAATTTATCACATATTTAAATTCCTGTCTCCCTTTCTCTGTAGCCTATTCAGCACATGTATTTGTTAATGCATATATAGTATCCTACCTGGTATCACATGTACATTCTTGTGAGCTCACTGACTTTGGATATAAAAATTGTGAGAAGAGATTACTCCCCCTCAATACTGATGGAAATAAAAATTCAACCTATGGGTGAGCTTCCTAATGGAAAAGATTATACACAAATCCATGTTCTGTAAAATGACTATTTTTGGATATGTTGATGAATTATATTTCATGATGAATTTAGCTTGGCATATATATTGCTACATATTAATGTGTGTGTGTCTGTGTGTGTGTGTGTGTTTGTGTGTGTGTGTGTGTGTGTATATATATATATATATATATATATATATATATATATATATATATATTCTCCAGATTTTCCAAAATATGAAATATATGTGTCTTATTATACACTCCCTAAATTCATTCATGTTCTTGCATGTGTATTTATAAACAACATTTCACAAGATTTTTCTCAGAAATACTCAACCACCTGAAATACATATATTGGTTTCCTAGTAATGAAAACTAACTTCAGTGAATGGTGCATACAAATCCTAATATTTCTACAGTAACTGACCCAGGTTAACATGAATGCAAGTAGATTCCTATGGGACCTGATGTGTATTTTGAAGTTCATTTTTATTCAACATTGGTACATAACAATCTCTTCAGATTTTGGATATCATAAGATATATTTTTTCATTGACAAGTTCTCAAATTTATAGGCATTTGGTTCACTTTCAATTACTTCCTACTTCAGAACACATGTATTCCTCCATGTTTCTTTACTGGTTTTTTCACTAGACTTCTTTCTAAACACATAATTTTCAATTCCATAATCATTTTTGAAGCAAAGCTCACACACTATTCATGATAAACAATAACCCTAATATTACCATTAGATATATAACTGGTTGGAATGAATGTGTATATATATAAAATTTCCTATATATTTTCAGATGTAAATTCAATCCATTATTTAAAGTTGGAACCAATTATATACTTTTTTCACAAAATGGTCTATTTATGCATCATTTCTTTAATCATCAATACAGGGTACACCTATTTGTATCCCCAGTACTAATGTATATGTTTTCAGAATATTGCTCACCGTAATGGTTAAATAATTACTCATGTCACCTGATCTCCATATACATTTTACAACAGTAGTATTCTGGACACAAAATGCAAAGGTCACACTAATGATTGTATCAAAGCCTTAATGGAAAGTGAGCATGGATTACTAAAAACATCCATGTCCAGGTTGCCTAAATCTTTCATATGTCAATCCTATTGGTGACTACATATTTGTTTCTTCCTAAGATTATATATTCAACCTCAAGCCTGTTGCTGAGAGCAAAACAGGGAGGTATTTGCTTGGCCTTAGGGGAAAGATGCTGCTTTTCTGCCAATAAATCAGGCATAGTATGCACTAAAATTAAGCAGCTTCAAGAAGATCTAGAAAAGAGACGAAGGGAACTATTTGAAAATCCGCTCTGGACAGGGCTTAATGGATTTACCTTCTTCCCTGATTAGGCCATTTGTTGGGTTTACTTTTAATGGTGTCCATAGGACCCTGCATTATAAACAGGCTGGTAAAATTTACTAAAGAACAGATTAATAGTTTGGCCTCTAAGCCCATTCAGATCAACTATGATCGTCTGGATATGGAAGACCACACTGCCAATATTTAAAAGGATGTTCTACCCTTCTCACAGGCTTATTTCTTAAGTTTACATCCCCGCATATCACTCTTTCTTACTTGAAAATCTAAGTAACAGCTCTGACCAACCATCTTCTGCCATTGCCAAAAGCGTTTGTTTTCCACTGGCCCCTCCACTTGGGGGAGGACACACCCATGGAGTGAGGACATTAGGCCATAATAACGGAGGGTGCAGAAAGGACTGCAGGAGGATGGATCCACGGATCTCAAAACACAAGACCTCTGAGTGACACACTCTGGTTCATTGCTGTTGGCATGCTTCCCCCTGAAAGCCATCTCCTCCAAAAACATGCCAAGACCACCACGAAATCTCCTAGTAAACATGCTCGCTAGGATCAAGAGATATTCTAAGGCCTCCTAGAGAAACAGACCCTCTATCACCCAATAAAATATTGGCCAATAAGGTATGGTCAAATATTTTATATAAGAAAGGGGGAGAGGTCAGAAGCTAGAAGGAAGTTCTCCTTCAATGAATAGCCTGACAGTTACAAGAAACAGGCCCCTGGGGGACATCCTGCCTGAGAGATATCCCACAGCCATCTATCTCCCTGAGACATCCTGCGACCATCTGTCTTCCTGAAATATCCTGAGGTTATCTCACCCTGTGAAGACATCCAGCAACAGCTGAAGAGAGAGCTTTCCCATCTGCAGCATATAAATACACTGTGAGAACAATAAAAGTTTGCAGCATGATCAGAACTCCTATCTTGCTGCCATCTCTCATGTCTCTTGTCCCTTCATTCCTCCCCAACTAGGTTCGATGCCTAGGTTGATGTGTCCTGCTGGCCGGGACACCTGACACTAAACTATATCCTACTAGACTATGACTACTAATCCTAATATGATGGAGAAAAATAACCCAAACAGAATAGAAATACAAGCAGTTCAGATGAGGCATGGTGTATAGTTGGACTTGCCTTTTGCATGATAGAGCATAGGTGTTATAAATCTAGTTAATTTTTAATTGAAATAGTTCTCCATGTGTTTTTAAAGTTAACAAATATGTGAATACCTGCCTCCCTTTCTCTGTAGCCTATTCAGCACATGTATTTCTATATGCACATATAGAATCCTAGCTGGTATCACACGTATATTGTTGTGAGGTGAGCTGACATGGCAGATACAAATTGTGATAAGAGATCACTCGTCCTAAACGCTGTTGGAACTGAAAATTCAAACTGTGGGTGAGCCTCCTAGTTTACCAACATTATACATAAATCCGTGTTCAGTAAAATAAATATTTTTGCATCTGTGGTTGATATATATTTCATGATGAATTTCAATTGGCGTTTATATTGCTACTTTTAATTGTCTGTGTTTGTGTTTTATATATATATATATATATATATATATATATATATATATATATACTCTGCAAATTTTTCAAAATATTAAATATATATGTCTTATGTACACTACCTAAATTCATTCATGTTCATGTATGTGGATTTATAATCAACTTTTCACAAGATTATTCTCAGAAATATTCATGCACCTGAAGTACATATTTGTTTCCTAGTACTGAAAACTAACTTCAGTGAATGGTGCATAAAATCCTAATATTTCTACAGTAACTGACCCTGTTTAACATCAATGCAAGTAGATTCCTATGGGACAGGATGTGTATTTTGAAGTTCATTTGATTGAACACTTGTAAATTACTATTTCTTCAGTTTATGAACATCATAGGATATATATTCTATCCACAAGTTCACAGATTTATAGGCATTTGATTCACTTTCAATCATTTCCTGCTTCAGAATACATGTATTCCTCTATGTTTCTTGACTGGTCTTTTCATGACACTTCTTTCCAAACACATTATTTTCGATTTCCATAATCATTCTGAACCAAAACTCACACACTCTTCATGATAAACCATAACCCTAATATTACCATTAAATGTATAACTGGTTGGAAGGAATGATTGTATATTAACAGAAGAGTTCCTGTATATGTATATTTTCAGATACAAATTCAATCTATTATTTAATGTTGGAACCAGTTATATTATTTATTCAAAGTATGGTCTATTCATGCATTATATCTATATTCATAGACACAAGGTACATCTATTTGTAACCCCAATACTAATTTATTCGTCTTCAAAATGCTTCTCCCAGAAATGGTGGAAGAAATACGCATGCCACCTGATCTACATATGCATTTTATCACAGTAATATTCTGGACACAAAAAGCAGAGGTAACACTTATGATTGTACCAAAGCCTAAATGGAAAGTGAGCAATGGACTACTAAAAACATCCATGTCCAGAATGCCTAATGCTCTCAAATGTCAATCCTATTGGTGACTATATATTTGTTTCTTTCTAAGACTATATATTCAACTTCAACCCTGTTGAAAATGTCTAATCCTATCACTCACTTTATACTTTGCCTGATTTCTTAATGTCTCTATTGATATCTTCTTCCCTAAATATTATTCCAGTTCATTATTTTGACTGACTCTTCACATGGTCTGACATTTACATTCACTCTCTACCCAAAACCCTATTGCTAAAGAACTTTTGGTCCCACTCCTATACTCACTCTTCTTTCTAAACGTACCAACTATCTTCCTAATCCTACCTACTATCCCTTTTTGACTGGATGTTCTCTTAAACATTCAATCATCCAAGGTAAAACGTCCTATTCCATTGTATCTCGATTTCTCTGAGACATCTGTGCAGAATATAATTCAAACCTAATTTTCCCAGTGAAGGGCCTAATGCCTTACTAGGCTTCAAATCTTACCTAGATTTCTGTTTTCAAACCTATATTTCACCTGTATATTGTTGTAAATATCACAGGTTCCAAATACCATTATTCATTTCGCAGAATAATTCCTAACCCAAATCGAACCTGTTATTAACCCTAACCATACACTCTTACCTCAATCTAACTTTACCGAAGAGCAGGGACAGAGTTGATCTTATTATATAGGAAGATAGGGGATTTTCCACCTGCTGAGAATCTCAAAGATACATGCAGAAATGATCCCTTAATAAGATGTAGGCAGCTATGAAGAACATAAGAGAGCAAAATCATCTTCCATTGCAAACACCCTGGTCAGGATGAAGGGATGTGTCTGAATCAGCCTCTCTCTCTTCTTAATGTAGAGAAGATGGACCAAACCAGGCTTGTGTGGAGACCTGTTCCCGGGTGCCTGTGGTTGATATACCATTCTAACTTGCGAAAGTGTCACAGGAAGTAGGGGCAGCCTCTATCTCATAGGACCCTTGGAAGCAACTGTTAGGACAAAATGGTTGTCAAGGCAGTGACCTCATTCAGTTCCTGAAGGAATTGACCTACCTAACTTTCTTGGTGATGGAACTCTCTGAACTTGGGATCCAGGAAGCCAGGCACACAGAGACAGTCCCAGTCCCACTCCCAGTGGGCTCACTTGTTTGGATTTACCAAGGACAGGGTCAGGCTTCTTGGTAACTACTGATGTGAGGATGGCCAAATGCCAGGAGAGCTCTGAAGAGGAGCCTTTCCTGGGAAAGCAGGTAGTTGCTCACCACTGACTCCTTACAATTTCACAGAGTTGGACAAGGAGACAAGATCTGAGACAGTAAAGGCCATTTTGGGTGAACATAATATGCCACATGTCAGAGGACACTCCCTATAGTCACAGACCTCCTTGGGGGAAGAGGTGCCTTTTTCGGTGTGCGTTTGAGTATGTGGTTTTATCTCATGTTCTGAGAATAGGTAGGAAAGTCGGTTTGTTTGGTTTAGAGTGGACTGTTTCTTGTATGTCATTTGACAAGGTGAGTGTTTCTATGTCTGTGTATCCCACTGTGTTCGAGGTTGTAGACATTAGAAAAGAGAATGCATCAATGGATTTTTCATGTATAGTAGAAAGCTCCCAGAATTCATCCTGCCCAAATTATGAATGGACTGCAGCTTGCCTTATAGATGGGCAACACCTACTGTCTTCCTAAGTTCCAGTTTTCTTCCTGAATTCTGGAAACTCTCCAGAATAGGCTCATGGTTTTGTCTCCAAGATATGAACCACTTCCAAGCTCAATGTAATGGCCATCTACTGAATAGCTGAAGGTAATGGGAGCATCTCAGAAAACTCAGATATCAGTGTGACCAGGAATGTCTCAGTGGAGAAACCCTGCTTTGGTTATTTTGCTTACCTGTTCTTCTGTTGCCCTGAATGTCAGGAAGGTCTTTGCCTCAGGCCACACTTTGTGAAGCCTGAAGAAAATAGATTTCAAATGAAAATTAATGGATATCACCTGTGGCTCTTTGCTTAAATGCTTTGGAAATGGATGTGTCTTAATCAGCCTCTTGGCACTGTGTGAGGCTTTGGCTTAGATTGTCAGCACCAGATGGATCTAAATAAAGATGCCATGTGTGCATCCCAAACCAAAATGGCCAAAAGAGCAGTCATTGTGGATGAAGTCTCTTGCCTTCCTCTCTAAAGATCCTGACCTCAATCAATTGAGAATAGGGATCCTTTGGGTCAAAACAGTTCTTCAAAGCCCTGCAGAGGTGCTTGGGTTTCCTCATGACTCCAAATAACATAAAGAATCTATACCTGTCAGTCAGTAGGCCTCAAATTGGAGAAGCAGAGCAGTATTAACGGCAGGCTTATTTGATAACTCCTGGTTCACAGGTGTCCTGGCCACAATGACGTTAGGTAAATGAGGGGCAAGGGAGCATATTTTGGATACTGTCTTTGGATGTGCCCCTCATGGAAACCTCCAGCCAGTGGTTATGATGAGTGTCTATATAAAAGAATATGAGTGCTATGTGGGAGTGTTTTGGTTTTAATTGTGATCATTAGTGTGGCGGTTGGAAGAGATGACTGGGGCCAACTGGATTTACACTCTGGTGTTATTCCCCTTAGGGACTGAGTTCAGGAATTGACCTCAGAGTAGTATTGCCATGAATTGGTTGGGATTTTAGGAGGCCACGCATGAGAGTCGCCCTTGGAAACTCAGATCTAGGCCCAGGTTTGCTTTCCACAGAGCACAGGGAATCTCAGCCATGATATCATATGATTTTATTTGAAAGACTTGGCAGCCATAGTTGATAGTCAAAACACACATGGACTTAACATTGTACACCTCTATGGTCCTGGCTTCATGTAACCTTTTGGCCACTCTTTGGGAAGGCTTGCCTGTGATAGTTCTCCAGAGCTTTTATCGAAATGATCTTCCTCAACATTTAATGGTTCCTGAATGAATTGAAACCCACAGTGCCTCCAAATTCATCCTTGAAAAATGGCTACATAAATAACATGACATTTTTGAAATTCCCATGACCAGGTAGCACTGAAGAACCTTTGATGTTCTGTTTCTGATCATGAGTGAAACGGACAGTGCCTTGATTGACTTGGTTTCATGAAAATGGTGTAGAACAGAGATGTCAGTAAGTTGGAGCCTGCTGATTAGTGGTCCTAGATCAGTGGTGTGCAGACGTGTGATAAAACATCTGTGATGAGGCCATGTGGATCTGCCATTGGCTTCCAAATGGCTTGTGACTGACATGGTGCAGCTAGCAGACCCTTGTATGTAAAGGCGTCTTGTTATATGGAGAAGTTTCAGGGCAATGTTCAGAATCAGGTTGCTATGCTCAAGGGGGCAAGCAATGTGGGATAGAAGCCTGGTTGGTGCATTCTCCTGCAGACCCTGACCCACCACACGTGACAGAAATCCCTCCAGCACCGTGTCCCAGTAAAACTTTTTGTATTTCGTGAAGCAAATACCAAACTAACAGTGCAGCAGCAAGAAACACCACAAAAAGTGGAGGATGAACAAATAGCTTCACAGTCCACACGGGGAGACACTTTGACCCCAGTGCCCACATTTTACGTACAAAGAGAGAATTCATCACTGCTGCCTAATGTTTATTGGAATATAAGAGAGCATTTCCTCCAGGTCACATAGATGCAGACCCAGCTTTGATGGTCTCACTACAAAGGAAGAAAAAGCTCCTGACAACAACATATATTTCAAGTGCCCAACCTCAGAGGCCGTTTCTCAAGAAGTCTTTAGGCCAGCAGAGCTCCATGATTGTGGAGTAATACCCTGTCCCTTACTTTAGAAACGCCTCTACCACCACCAAAGTTGTAAACTCCTGAGCATTTTCATTCCAGATATGTATTCAGAGATTCTATAACTCTTCTCCTCTAATTTTGTCATACTTGGGGCGAAGGTAATGTCAAGGAATTGTTCTGGATGAGAGTGGGAGGATTTTTTGTAGCACATATTTGCATACACATTGGATTCATCTTCCAATTTTCCATTCAAAATACTTAATCCCTGACATTACCCCATAACCTACTTGACTCTGACTACTAATCCTAATATTATGGAGAAAAATAACTCTAACAGAATTGAAATACAAGCAGTTCAGTAGAGACATGGTGTATAGTTGCACTTGCCTTTTGCATTATATAGGGTAGGAGTTATACATCTAGTCAATTTTTTGTTGTAAAAGTTCTCAATGTGTTTTTAAAGTTAACAAATATGTGAATTTCTGTCTCCCTTTCTCTGAAGCCTATTCAGCATATGTGTTTCTTTAAGCACATGTAGAATCCTTCCTGGTACGACACGTATATTATTGTGTGGTGGCAGACATGGCAGATACAAATTGTGAGAAGAGATCACTACTCCTAAACGCTGTAGGAACTGAAAATTCAACCTTTGGGTGAGCTTCCTAGCTGAACAATATTATACGTAAATCCATGTTCAGTACAATGAATATTTTTGATCTGTGGATGATATATATTTCATGGTGAATTTCAATTGGCATATACTGCTACTTTTTAATATCTGTGTGTGTGTTTGTATATATATGTATATATACTCTCCAGATTTTTCAAAATATGAAATATATGTTACTTATTTTCGATTTCCATAATTCATTTTGCAGCAAATCTCACACACCCTACTTGATGAACCATGACCCTAATATTACCATTAGATGTATAACTGGTTGGAATTAATGATTGTATATAAATATATGATTTCTTATATATTTTCAGATATCAATTCAATTCATTATTTAAAGTGGAACTGGTTATATTATTTATACACAGTATTGTCTATTCATACATTACCTCTATATTCATAGACGCAGGGTACACATCTTTATACCCCCAATACTAATTTGTACGTCTTCAAAATATTACTCCCAGAAATGGTGGAAGAAATACTCATGTCACCTGATGTACATATAGATTTTATCACATTAATATTCTGGAAACAAAAAGCAAAGGTCACACTTATGATTGTACCAATGTAAAGGTCGGGCGAGCGTCGGAGGAAGAGACCACCAAGAGATTGTCTCATGTAACAGCAAAGAGTTTATTGGGGGTCCATCATGCTGGGGCTCAGAGATAACTTGAATTTAGCAGAGAGCCCTGAGAACAGCTTAAGCAGAGCTTATATACTTTCTTTGGAGAGGGCAGGGAGTGAAGTTTATTGATGGGTCAGGACGAGTGGGCAGTTTGCGTGCAAATGTGTGAGGGAGCACATTCTGCAGTTTGGCAGTTGAGGACAGCACATTCTGGGAACAAGATTAGCAAACAATTCTCAAGATTTCAACAGTGTTTTGTTAAGCATACAGGAAGAACAGGAAGTGACAAGTACCTATTTTATTAACCTTTCATTCCCCACTTCTTGTTCTGGTTATTTTTAATCATAAAAGTGATTATTGGGGGGTGTCACATTTTATGTCTGCTACTGGGGTATATTTTTGTCTGATTTCCATAAGTTTAACTTGTCTAATTTGAGCTTGGAGAAAGGAAACTACATGATTGAGCTAACAGGGCCCTAAAGTTAGCAATAATATTAGGATTATTAATGGAAAGGCCAAGGCTGATAAAAGCGTAGTTAACCATGGGGACTGTGTGAACCAAGACTCAAACCACACTTTTTTGGCCTCTGTCTCTCATTGACGCTCTTCAAGGCGTTTTCTTAATTTACTCATAGATTCTTTTACAACTCCAGTATTGTCGGCATAAAAATAACATTCGTCCCTCAATGGAGCACAAAGGCCCCTTCTCTCATGAAGAGGAGATACAACCCTCGACTGTTCAGTAAAACTACTTCAGAGAGAGGTTAAAGATTCCTGTAAGGCTGTGATGGAGGTTTTCAATATCTTTAAGTTTGGGTCTATTGCTGCTTCTAATTGGGTGATTTGTTGTGTACCATGGACTAGGGAAGTGGTTGCTGTGCCCACCCCTGTAGCAACTCCTATTCCTAATAGGATGGCTAAAGTGAGGGATACAGATTCCCGGCGGAACCGGGTTGTATGCCCGCCCCCATTTGATTTTTAAATGAACTTGCGCCATGATAGAGCACTCTGGAAAAAGTCTGCACCATTACATAATAAATGACATCTGCTGACCATTTTATGAAAACATAAACAATGTTCAAGTATATAGAATTATACTGTTGTATGGAAGGGAAAGGCAAGGCACTTGAGATAGCACCGAAGCTTGGGAATCAGTCCTATTGGGTTGCAAACGGATTTGGAGGGCATTGCTTCTGTTGTAATCAATTAAGCCCCTGAATCCCAAGTTTAGGCAGTTTCACAATTTTGTACCCAACATGTAAGGGAAGGGGTTCAGAAGTACACAGTCTGCAGAAGTTCACATAAAGCAGTTTTTGTTTTTGTTTATTTCCTCTGTTCTGGGCAAGTTAACTTTTTAAGGACACATGTGAGTGGGAGAGATTTTGTCTTCTCTCTTTTTTTCTCCCTGACAGCTGTTGCCATGGAGCCCAGTTGGTAACTTCTTTATCTTAGAAATGTAGCCATCTCTGTGAGGCCCCATCTCAAGGCCAGAGGCCTTGTTCACATATTTTGTGAAAAACACGTAAGGGGGTGTCTAGCTTAGGAGTGCTAATTTTTCCAGCCAGTGGCAAGTAGAATACAGCAACAAGAAAAGTGAAAGTTTATCTACATTGAACTCTTTTATAGGGACTCTTTTGCTGAAAGTCCTAAAGTCAACCATGGTGAAGACTTCTGGAGAAGGTCAGTTAAGACTTTTCTGTGGTCCTGGTACAGAGGAGAAAGACGTGAAAGTCAGGGGGTGACAGCAGCTCCGTGGATCTGAGAATGAGAAAGGAGAGATGTAAAAGAATAATGGGAAAGGGGTTTGGTATTTTCCTAGCAAGAAAAACTTGAGAAGTAGAACAGGTAGAGCAGAGGGGAAGATGGGATTGAGAATCCCAAAAAAGCGTATGAGGGACTTTAAATTCTAAGTAACCTGTTTTCAGTGTTGACAAACCAAACTTAAAGGCCATTTTCATTACATCTTGGATAGGGGTCTGAGGGATCTCAGGTCACATTGATACAGACCTAGATTTTATGATGTCACTACAAACGAAGCTAAATCTCCTGACAATTACATATATTTCAAGTGCCCAACCTCAGAGGAGGTTTCTCAAGAAATTTTAGGCCAGCTGAGCTCCATGTTTGTATAGTGTTTACCCTCTCCCTTACTTTTGGAAACTGTTCTACCACCTCCAGTGTTGTGAACTCCTGAGCATTTTCCATTTCACATATGTATTCACAGATTTTCTAATTCCTCTCCTCTAATTGTGTCTTACTTGGAGCGATGGTTATGTCAAGGCATTGTTCTGGAGAGAGAGGGAAGATTTTTGTGTATCACATGTTTGCATACACATTAGATTCGTTTTCCTATTTTTCATTTGAAATACTGAATCCCTGACACTAACCCATAAACTACTAGACTCTGACTACTAATCCTAATATCATGGAGAAAAAGAAACCTAACTGAATAGAAATACAGGCCTTTCATTGGAAGCATGGTGTATACTTGGATTTGCCTTCTGCTTTATCAAAGGTAAGTGTTATAAGTCTAGTCAACTTTTCATTGTAATATTTCTCCATGAGTTCTTAAATTTATCACATATTTAAATTCCTGTCTCCCTTTCTCTGTAGCCTATTCAGCACATGTATTTGTTAATGCATATATAGTATCCTACCTGGTATCACATGAACATTCTTGTGAGCTCACTGACTTTGGATATAAAAATTGTGAGAAGAGATTACTCCCCCTAAATCCTGATGGAAATGAAAATTCAACCTATGGGTGAGCTTCTTAATGGAAAACATTATACATAAATCCATGTTCTGTAAAATGACTATTTTTGGATATGTTGATGAATTATATTTCATGATGAATTTAGCTTGGCATATATATTGCTACATATTAATGTGTGTGTGTCTGTGTGTGTATGTGTGTGTTTGTGTGTGTGTGTGTGTATATATATATATATATATATATATATATATATATATATATATTCTCCAGAATTTCCAAAATATGAAATATATGTGTCTTATTATACACTCCCTGAATTCATTCATGTTTTTGCATGTGTATTTATAAACAACATTTCACAAGATTTTTCTCAGAAATACTCAACCACCTGAAATACATATTGGTTTCTTAGTAATGAAAACTAACTTCAGTGAATGGTGCTTACAAATCCTAATATTTCTACAGTATCTGATCCAGGTTAACATCAATGCAAGTAGATTCCTATGGGACCTGATGTGTATTTTGAAGTTCATTTTATTCAACATTGGTACATAACAATTTCTTCAGATTTTGGAGATCATAAGATATATTTTTTCATTGACAAGTTCACAAATTTATAGGCATTTGGTTCACTTTCAATTACTTCCTACTTCAGAACACATGTATTCCTCCATGTTTCTTTCCTGGTGTTTTCACTAGACTTCTTTCTAAACACATAATTTTCAATTCCATAATCATTTTTGAAGCAAAACTCACACACTATTCATGATATACAATAACCCTAATATTACCATTAGATATATAACTGGTTGGAATGAATATATATATATATATAATTTCCTATATATTATCAGATGTAAATTCAATCCATTATTTAAAGTTGGAACCAATTATATACTTTATTCACAAAATGGTCTATTTATGCATCATTTATTTAATCATCAACACAGGGTACACCTATTTGTATTCCCAGTACTAATGTATATGTTTTCAGAATATTGCTCACTGTAATGGTTAAATAATTACTCATGTCACCTGATCTCCATATACATTTTACCACAGTACTATTCTGGACACAAAATGCAAAGGTCACACTTATGATTGTACCAAAGCCTAAATGGAAAGTGAGCATGGATTACTAAAATCATCCATGTCCAGGTTGCCTAAAGCTTTCAAATGTCAATCCTATTGGTGACTACATATTTGTTTCTTCCTAAGATTATATATTCAACTTCAAGCCTGTTGAAAATATCTAATACTATCACTCACTTTATACTTTGCCTGATTTCCTAAATTCCCTATTGATATCTGCTTTCCTACATATTTTCCCCAGTTCATCATTGTGACTGTCTCTTCACATGTGCTAACATTTACATTCACTCTCTAACCAAAACCCTATTGCTAAAGAACTTTTTGTCCAACTCCTAGACAAACTATTATTGCTAAACATACTGACTATCTTCCTAATCCTACGAACTATCCCTTTTGACTGGATATTCTCTTCTAAATTCAGTCATCCGTGGCACACGGTCCTATGCCATTGTATATCGATTTATCTGAGACATCTGTGCAGAACATAATTCAAGCTAAGTATACCAATCAAGGGTCCAATGCCTTTCTGGGCTTCAAATCTTTCCAAGATTTCTCTTCTCATACATATATTTCATGTCTATATTCTTATAAATATCACAGGTTCAAAATGCCATTATTCATCCAGCAGAATGATCCCTAACCCAAATCGAACATGCTATTAACCCTAACCATACACTGTTCCCTCAATCTCACTTTACAGAAGTTCAGAGACAGAGTTGGTCTTAAAATAGAGGAAGGTAGGGGATCTTCTACCAGCTGAGAACCTCAAAGGTCCATGCATAAATAATCCCTTGAGAAGATGAAAGCAGCTCTGAAAAACCTGAGAGAGCAAAAGTCATCTTCCATGGCAAACAACCCGGTCAGGATGAAAAGATGAATCTGAATCACCCTCTCTCTTCTTAATGTAGAGAAGATGGACCAAACCAAGACTGTGTGGAGAGATGTTCCCAGGTGCCTATGGTTGATATACCATTCTAACTTGTGAAAATGTCACAGGAAGTAGGTGTAGCCTCCATCTCATGGGACTCTTGGAAGCAACTTTAGGACAAAGTGGTTGCCAAGGCAGTGAGCTCATTCTGTTCCTGAAGGAAGTGAACTCACCTCACTTCTTTGGTGATGGAACTCTCTGAACTTGGGATCCAGAAAGCCAGGAACACAGAGCCAGTCCCACTCAAAGTCCCAGTGGACAAACTTCTTTGGATTTACCAAGGACAGAGTCAGTCTTTCTTGGTACCTACTGATTTGAGGATGGCCAAATGCCAGGAAGGTCTGAAGAGGGGCCTTTCCTGAGAAAGCAGGTAATGGCTCACCGCTGGCTCCTGACAGCATCACAGAGTTGGCCACGGAGACCAGATATGAAACAGGACAGCCCATTATGGGAGAATATATTATGGCCCACCAGTCAGAGGACACTCCGGATAGTCGCAAACCTACTTGGGGTTCTGTGTGGGTTTGGGTGTGCATGTGGGTTTGTGGTTTTGTCTCATGAGAATATGTAGGAAAGTTGATTTGTTTGGTTTGCTGTGAATTGTTTCTAGTAAGTCATTTGACAAGGTGAGTGTTTCTATGTCTGTGTATCCCACTGTGTCCATGCTTGCAGACATTAGAAAAGAGAATGAATCAATAGATGTGTCCTGTCTAGTAGAAAGCTTCCCAGCATTCATCCTGCCCAATTAATGAATGGTCTTCGGCTTGCCTTATGAATGGGCAACACCTACTACCTTCCTATGTTCTGGTATTCTTCCTCAATTCTATCAATCTCAAGAATAGGCTCATGGTTTTGTGTCCAAGATATGTACCACCTCCAAGCTCTGTGACATGGCCATGTGCTGGTTAGCTGAAGAAAAGGGCGAGCATCTCAGAAAACTGAGATATCAGTGTGACCAGGAAAGTCTCAGTGGAGAAACCCCACTTTGGGCCTTTTGCTTACCTATTCTTCTTTTGCCCTGAATGTCAGGAAGGTCTTTGTCTCAGGCCACCCTTTTGTGAATCCTGAAGAAAACAGTATTCAAATATAAATGAATGGGCATCACCTGTGGCTCTTTGCTTAATTGTTTTGGAAATGGATGTGTCTGAATCAGCCTCTTGGCCCTGTGTGAGGCTGTGGCTTAGATTCTCACCATCTGATGGATCTTTAGAAAAATGCCATGTGTGCATCCAAAATCAAAATAGCCGAAAAAGCAGTAATTGTGAATGAAGTCTCTCTCATTCCTCTGTAAGGTTCCTGAACTCCATCATTGATCTGCCATTGGCTTCCAAATGGTTTGTGACTGACATGGTGCAGCCCACACACCCTTGTATATTGATGGTAAAAGATGGCATAGAGTAGGAGACTGTTTAAAAGATTATTATGACTCCTTTGGCCCAGAAGAGGTGCCTGTTCCCACCTTTTCTTACTGGAACTTAATTAATTAAATTCTAAAAATTCACCCTTTGACAATGGTACCTTAAAACTTGTCAGAATTGGGGATGAGACTATGCAAAAGACCTCTCGTTCCCCCTCGGCATGCCCACCAGTTAGTATAGACATAGACCCTTCTCAGTCTCCCCAGGACCTGGGAACCTTCCTGGTCCCCCCTCAAAATACCACCCTAATGAATAAGGCTCCAATGGTTACCACCCACCTTTATCCAGTTTTAATTCCCAGAGACACATTGACCCCTAGGGAGGAGGTTACCTTGGAGAAGAAAGCTGCTCGCTACCATTCAGAAGACCTGCCACCTCTCAGGACCCTGCCACAACCTACAGGACTTACACATCCACCTCCCTCCTTTATCCCTGTTGCCTTTTGTGCTCCCGCCATTCAGGGGCCAACTGCCTCCCCCCCAGATATTTTTTCCCCACTTCCCTTGCCTAACCTGGCTCCCTTGTGAGAGTCTCTCCAACATAGATGGGAACAGATCCAACTTTTAAAAGAATTAAGATTCCTTGACTCTGAGCTCTGCTCATTAGCCTTAGGCACGGAGTCAAGCAAGCTGGCCCACAGCGGTCTAATACAAAGGCTAAGATGCTCCATTAGGCTGTTCTCACCTTCCCAGTCACCTGCAGTCAGATAGATAAGCCTTCCCAAGCTGAGGTCAAAAGGATCAAGAGGAGGAAGTGGGGAAATGGATCAAGGAGATCAGGACTTAGGGGATGAGGAGTTCACCCCTTGGCAGGAAGGAACCCAGAGTGTCTATAAAAAATTAAGCCTGCATTTTCTTGAAAAACTGAAAAAGGCTTTTGTTCACTATGGCCCCACTCTGCCTTAAATGTTGGCTTTATTAGAAAGCCACAGCGCCAATGGCTTACTCCCAATGATTGGAAATTTCTAGCCTGAGCTACCCTCAGTGCCAGAGACTTCCTGTTATGGAATGCAGATTTCAAAGAGCACTGTTGGGAAACTGCTCAAAAAAATTTAACTAAGGCCTCCTCTAATTCCTGGACTTATGTTAAGCTAGTGGGCAATGCACTTTGTGACACTAAAATTAAACAGGCACCTTTCCCTCCTGGACTTTTGGCGCAGATTCAGACTGCTGACTTACATGTTTGGAGACGCCTCCCTCATAAGGCCTCAGCTAACACTTCCCTGGCAAATATTCAACAAGGGCGCGAGGAGCCTTATAGCGACTTTGTTCCCCGGCTTAACCTAGCCGCGGAATGCTTGCTTGGACCTAGCAAAAGGGAAAGCACCTTTGTAAAACATCTTGCCTTTGAAAACGCCAAGCCAGCATGTCAGGATGTTCTTCGACCACATAATGATAAAGGGAAACTTTCTGATTTTATTAGACTCTGTGCAGGGGTGGGAGCAGCCCATGCCATGGGTCCCGACCTAGGTGCCACCTTTACCAAGGCCTTTAACAATCCTGGCTCATATACTTGCTTTACTGGTAAACAACCTGGTGATTTTACACATGATTGTCTGACAGGCAAACAAAGCCTAGGAATAGCGTCTCCTCAAACTGGGGCTAAACCCCCCCAGCTACCCTTTGCCCTAGATGTGGTAAGGTCATCACTGGGCCAGTGAGTGTAGATCTAAGACAAATGCCCTCGCACAGGCTACTTCTTCCTGCTTCTCGGGAAACTCCCTATGGGGCCAAGCCCCTGGCCCCGACCTCCCCCAGGACAAACCCAGGGGCAATAAGGTTTGTTCCCTCCCAAACTTCCAACCTACCTCAAAATCCTACTCCACAATTGCCTCCCTCTAAGGAGCCACCCCAGGCAGCGCAGGATTTGACGTCTGTGCCTGCACTGATAAAATATTAGACTCAGTGCAAGGGCCCCAGATAATACCCACTGGAATAATGGGTTCCCCTTCATCTCATAGGTGTGCCCTTATTATTGTAAGAGCCTCTACTACCTTATAAGTTGTTCAGGTCTTCCCTGGCATTATTGATAATGATTTCACTGGAGAAATAAAAATACTGGCCACAGCTATTAAGGGAGTTGCGGACATCCTCACAGGAACAAAACTTGCACAATTAATACTCCTTCGCTTGGATTCAGGAAGCACTTCCACCACACAAACCTACTGTGGGGGACTGCCTCCTTGGGATCCTCTGATGCGTATTGGGTTCAGCCCATTTCTCACAATACACCCACCATTACCTTTCTTAATGAAGGAAAGGAATTCCAAATATTTCTAGATATTGGAGCTGATGCCACAATTATTTCTCAAAAATACTGGCCATCAGGTTGGCTTTTCACCCCATCCTTGACAGACTTTAAAGGGATAGGACAGACAAAAAATCCTCTGGTCAGCTCTAGGGCTCTTAGCTGGAATGATAAAGAGGGTAATAAGGGAAATGTCACTCCATTCGTTGTTCCTGACCTCCCTGTTAACCTATGAGGCCGAGATATTTTGAGTCAAATGGAAGTTATTTTTGCCAGTCCCAATTCCATGGTGACTCATCAAATGCTTCGTATGAATTTTGTCCCTGGCACAGGCCTTGTGAGACTGAGACAAGGACTGGTTGAGCCTATACAACCCATACATAAAAGAAATATATATGGACTTGGGTATTCGGTTTCTTAGTGTCGGTCACTGACCCTCCTGTATCCCATGGAGATAAAATTATTTAAGAGACTCAGACTCTTGTGTGGGTGGATCAAGGCCCCTTACCCAAAAAAAACATGTTAGTGTATGAACAGCTGGCAGCCGGCCATGTAGAGCCCTCAACCTCACCATGGAATACTCCTATTTTTGTTATCAAGAAAAAATCAGGCAAGTGGCGCCTTTTGCAATATTTGTGTGCCATTAACAAAGTTCTGCGTCTGAAGGGAGCACTACAGCCAGGCATTCCTACACCAGTGGCTATTCCCAAAAACTATTGTAAAATGGTTATTGACTTAAAAGATTGCTTTTTTACCATTACTTTACATCCTGAGGATAGACACTATTGTGCCTTTAGTCTCCCTCACATTAATTTTCAAGGCCCTATGCAGAGATTTCAATGGAAATTCTTCCCCAAGGTATGGACAACAGCCCTACTCTTTGCCAAAAATACGTTGCTCAAGCAGTAGACCCTGTGGAGAGTGATGGCCACAAATTTATATTTTACATTATATGGATGATTTGTTAATTGCTGCACCTAATACCCATGACCTTAATAATTGTTACTTGGACCTTTACAAAATCCTCACTACCTTGGGACTACAGATAGCTCCTGATAAGTTTCAAACACAGGACTCTTATAGCTATTTGGGCCTTAAACTTCAAGATAATCAGATTCAAATTGCAATAATACAACTACGTGTGGACCATCTTCACACCCTTAATAATTTTCAAAACTTACTGGGGGATATTCAATGGCTAAGAACATATTTAAAATTACCCACTTGTGTACTATTTCCACTTAATGATATTTTGAGAGGTGATTCCCACCCCTCCTCCCCTCAAAAGCTTACTCCCGAGGCATGACATGTATTTAACCAAGTCACAGAAGCCACTGCACAACAGTTTGTTACACAAATTTCTTATAACCTTGCTCTGGTTCTGGTTATTTTACACACTCCTCATACACCCACAGGAATATTTTGGCAGTGAGATCCACATTTTAAAAATAAAGGTTGCCCCTTGCTTTGGGTTTATTTACCCACCACATCCTCCAAGTTATTTCTGTTTATCTAGCTCAGGTAGCTTCTATTATTATTAAAGGTCGTTTGCTTTCTTGACAACATTTTGGCAAAGACCCTGATAATATTTTAATCCCATATACTAAGAACCAAACCCAATTTTTACTACAGTCAGAGGAAGAATGAAGTATTGCCCTATCAGGCTTTTTGGGAACAATTGATAACCACCTCTCCAATGACCCCCTTTTACATTTTGTCCAGTTACATCCATTTATTTTTCCCAAAATTACTCAAAAGGCTCCCATTCCTCAAGCCTTACAGTCTTTACAGACTGTTCCAGTAATGGCCATGCAGTCTTTGTTGTCAATAACCAGCCTACCACCTTTGATACTGTCTATCAGTCAACACAGTTTGTGGAATTGTTTGCCATAACACAAGTTTTTATAACATTATTTGATAATCCTGTTAATATTTATGCAGACAGTGCCTACATTGCTAATTCTGTGCCCCTGATGGAGATTTCACCCACCATGAAGGCTTCTTCCAATGTGGCCTTTCTGTTTCACCAGCTTCAGCAGCTAATTCAGGCCAGACAACACCCATTTTTCTTAGGACACATCAGGGCACATTCTGATCTTCCCAGCCCTCTAACACAAGGTAATTCCCTAGCTGATGCAGCAACTTGTTCCATCTTTCAATTTTTTGTTGGCTCCATTCAAAAGGTCACGGAGTTACACAATCTTCACCATCTAAATTCCCAGAGCCTTCTATTACTTTGTAAAATTACCAGGCAACAGGCACGAGAGATAGTAAAAGCATGCCCTGGTTGCGCTGTCTCCCTCCCCATTCAACACTTGGGAGTTAAACCCCGAGGACTACTGCCCAATCAGTTTTGGCAAACGGATGTTACTCATTTTCCTGAATTTCGAAAAAACAAATATATACACGTTTCTATAGATACCTACAGCGGCTTTATTTTTGCATCACCACATTCTGGAGAGGCTACCAAAGATGTCCTTTCTCATCTTGTTTCAGCCTTTTCTGTTATGGGTAATCCAACACATATTAAAACAGATAATGGTAATGCATATATCAGTGCCAAGTTTAAACAGTTTTGTGCTACCTTGCAAATTTGTCATACTACTGGAATTCCATACAACCCTCAGGGCTAAGGCATCATGGAACATGCCCACCTTACCTTAAAGACTTGGCTAACCCACCTTAAGGCTTCCGCCTTTGTATTTACCACTCCCAGGCATTGCCTTCACCATGCATTTTTTGCCCTTATTTTTCTTACCCTAGACAGTGAAGACCTTTCGGCCGCAGACAGACACTGGCATCCCTCATCCAATTCTGTTCGCCCACCTGTTATGTGGCGCAATCCCCTTACAAATAAATGGAAAGGCCCACTTTCTGTCCTCATCTGGGGACGAGGCTTAGCTTGTGTTTTGGACCAAGAGCAAGCAGCCCCAAGATATTTAACAGAACGCCTGGTTAAACAGGTTAATGACTTACCTCAACACAGGGATGGAGGCCCTCCCCCTGAGGACAAATTTTCCTCTTTTTCAGATGCAGCCAACAATTTGTGTGAGGATCCTGCTTAAGGCACTTCTACTGAACAGGTTTGTACATGGAGGCCTTGGTCCTCCACCTTCCAACATCATGGAGTACGTTTTTGGCACCCCCTGCAAATGCGAGTTAGGATCTTGGACTCAGGCTCCCACTAGCTGTACCCAGACTGCTGACTGCGTGAATAAAATGGCTTACCTCCGTGCCGAGGTTGACCATAAACTCGGAGGAGTTCATTAGCCTAAATGGGTATGTGTTAACAAGCCAAAGATTATTCCCCCTAGTACAAGTAAAGCTCTCCAAAATTGTTCTGCAACCTGTACGCATACCCAGGCGATGTATGACTCTTGTTATGTGTCACCCTCAATTTGTGTTACCAAGCAGGAAGAACTGCTTGAATTCACCCATGAATGACTCTCTGATCAGATAGCAGCCCTCTCTTAAACTTTAGTGACACCTCATAAATATTGGCCTTCTGTGGCCAGACAATTACCCTCTGTAAGCCTCTAATGGTCCTCATAAATTTTGATGTTGGGGATAGCAAAAAAAAAAAAAATGTAAACTACAATTAGTGTGAGGCTTGTCAGAGTTCTGTTATATATAACACCCCTTTTGTGTAACTTTCTGCGCTATAAAGCTGGGCTGTAGGAAAGTTAGGGTTGCTGTGTTGTTCTGGCCACTTTGAGAAGGAGAGGCAGCACAGATGTTGGAAATAATACGCTTGCTTTAATTTGATTTTAATTGGAGTCAGTGTTCTTTTCCTACATCCTGGTCTAACAGGTAAAAACTCCACAAACATAAAGCTCTGCTGACCTAAAGACTTTTTGAGAAACTGCCTCTGAGGTTGGGCACTTGAAATATATGTTGTTCTCAGGAGCTTTAGCATCTATGTGACTGGAGTGCATGGTTTCTTGTTTTCCAATGAACATGAGGCAGCAGTGCTTAATTCTCTATTTGTAGGTAAACTGTGGCCACTGGGGGATAAGTATCTCCCCGTGTGGACTGTGAAGCCATTTGGTCATCCTCCATTTTCGTGGTGTTTCTTGCTGCTGCACTGTGAGTTTGGTATTTGCATCACGAAATACAAGGAGTTGAACAGGGACACGGTGATGGCGGGAGTTCTGTCACGTGTCGTGGGTCAGGGTCTGCAGGAGAATGCACCATCCAGGCTTCTATCCCACATAGCTTTCTCCTTGACCATAGCAACCTGATTCTGAACATTGCCTTGAAACCTCTCCATATAACAAGATGCCTTTACATATAAGGGTCTGCTGGCTGCACTTTGTCACCCACAAGCAATTTGGAAGTCAATTGGAGATCCAAATGGACCCACCATAGATATTTTATCACACACCTGCACACCACAGATCTGGGCCCACTACTCAGCAGTCTCCATCTTACTGGCATCTCTGTTCTTCACCATTTTATGAAACCCAGTCAATCAATGCACTGTCTCATGCACTCATGGTCAGCAACAGGAGATCCAAAGGCTCTCCAGTGCCACCTGGTCATGGGAGTTTCAAAAAATTCAGGGTATTTATCTAGCCACTTTTCAAGGATGAATTTGGAGGCACTGTGTGTTTCAATTCATTCAGGAACCATTAAATGTTGAGGAAGCTCATTTCAATGAATGCTCTGGAGAAATCTCAAAGGCAAGGCTTCCCAAAGAGTAGCCAAAAGGTCACATGAAGCCCAGCCAATTGAGGTCTACAATGTGAGGTCCATGTGTGATTTGATTCATTACTATGGCTGCCAAAACTTTTAGAATGAAATCATGTGATATCCTGCCTGAGATTCGCAGTGCTCAGTGGAAAGCCACCCTTGGCCTAGATCTCAGTTTCCAAAGGCAACTATCAAGCGTGGCCTCCTAAAATTCCAACAAAATTCAGGGCAATACTTCTCTGAGGTCAGTTCCAGAACTGAGTCTCTAAAGGTCATCTCACCAAAGTTCAAGCCCTGGTGGACCCAGTCATCCCTTCAAACCGCCACACCAATGAACACAATTAAAAGCAAAACACTCCCACATGGCCCTCACCTTCTTCCATATAGACAGTCATCATAACCTCTGGCTGGAGAATTCCATGAGGGGCACAGCCCAAGACAGTGTCCAAAATAATCTCCGTGCCCGTCATTTGCCTAAACTTAGGGTGGCCTGGACACCCTTCCTGTGAACTAGGAGTGATCAAATAAGCCTGGCATTAATAATGCTTTGTTTCTCCAATTTGAGGCCTACTGACTGTCAGGTATAGATTCTTTATGTGATTTGGAGTCATGAGAAAACACAAGCACCTATGGGCTAGCCTCTGCAGGCCTTTGAAGAACTCATTTGACCCAAAGGATCCCTATTCTCACTTGATGTAGGTCCGGAACCTATCATAGTAAGGCAATAGACTTCCTACACAATGACTGATCTTTTTGCCATTTTGGTTTTGGATGCATACATGGGATCTTTCTTTAGATCAATCAGGTGCTGAGAATCTAAGCCACTGCCTCACAAAGGGCCAAGAGTCTGATTCAAACACATCCCTTTCTAAAGCAATTAAGCATAGAGCCACAGGTTATGCCCATTCATTTCCATTTGAAAACATTTTTCTTCAGGATTCACAAAGTGGTGGCCTGAGGCAAAGACCTTCCTGACATTCAGGGCAACAGAACAATAGGTAAGCAAAAGGCCCAAAGCAGGGTTTCTCCACTGAGACTTTCCTGGACACACTGATATCAGAGTTTTCTGAGATGCTCGCCATTCCCTTCAGCTATCCTGTACATGACTATGTCACTCAGCTTGGAGATGGTACATATCTTGGACACAAAATCATGAGCCTATTCTTGAGAGTGACCAGAATTCAGAAAGAAATCAGGAACTTAGGAAGATAGGAGGTGTTGCCCATCCATAAGGCAAGCGGCAGTCCACTCATAAATTGGGCATAATGAATAATGGGAAGGTTTCTGCTAGACAGGACACATCCATTGATGCATTCTCTTTTCTAATTTCTACAACCGTGAACAAAGTGGGATACACATACATGCAAAAAATCGCCTTGTCAAACGACTTACTAGAAATAGTCCACTCCAAACCAAACAAACAGCCTTTTCTACATATTCTCAGAACAAGAGACTAAACCACAAAATCACACACACACCCACAAACGCACCTCCTTCATTCAAGTAGGTCTGTGACTATCCGGAGTGTCCTCTGACTGGTGGGTCATACTATGTTTTTCTGAAATGGACTGTTCTCTCTCAGATCTTGTCTTCTTGGCCAACACTGTGAAATTTTCAGGAGCCAGTGGTGAACCACTACCTGCTTTCTCAGGAAAGGCCCATTTTCAGAGCTCTCCTGGCATTTGGAAAATCTCACATTAGTAGGTACCAAGGAAGACTTATTCTGTCTTTGGTTATTCCAAACAACTGAGCCCAATGGGAAAGAAACTGGGACTGATTCTGGGTGCAGGCTTAGTGAATGTCAAGTTCAGAGACATCCATCACCAAGGAAGAGTGGTAGGTTGCTTCATTCAGAAATTTAATGAGGTTACTGCCTTGGAAACCACTTTGTCCTAACAATTGCTTCTAAGGGTTCCATGAGATGGAGGATTCCCCTACTTCTTGGGACACTTTCACAAGTTAGAATGGTATATCAACCTTAGGCACCTGGGAACAGATCTCCACACAGGTTGGTTTGGTCCATCTTCTCTACATTAAGAAGAGAGAGGCTGATTCAGACACAACCCTTCATCCTGACCAGGTTGTTTGCCATGGAGGATGACTTTTGCTCTCTCAGGTCCTTCATAGCTGCTTACAACTTCTCCAGGAATCATTTCTGCATGGATCCTTGAGTTTCTCAGCAGGTGGAAGATCCCCTATATTCCTGTATTGTAAGACCAAGTCTGTCCCTGCTCTTCTGTAAAGTTAGATTGACTGAACAGTGTATGGATAGGGTTACTAACAAGTTCGATTTGGATTAGGACTCATTCTGTGGGATGAAAAATGGTATTGGGAAACTGCGATATTTTCAAGAATATACAGGTGAAATATAAGTTTGAAAACAGAAATCTAGCTAAGATTTGAAGCCCAGAAGTGCATTGGGCCCTTGATTGGGATACTTAGCTTTGAATTATGTTCTGCACTGATGTGTCAGATGAGTTGATAAACAATGGCTTAGGACCTTGTACCTTGAATGATTGAAGGTCGAAGAGAACATCCAGTCAAAAGGGATAGTCGGTAGGATTAGGAAGATTCTCGGTTGGTATAGAAAGAAGAGTGAGTACCAAATTTGGACCAAAATTCTTTAGCAATAGGGTTTCGGGTAGACAATGAATGTTAATGTCAGCATATGTGAAGAATCAGTCACAATGATGAACTGGGGAAAATAGGTAGGAAAGCAGATATCAATAGAGACATTAGGAAATCAGGCAAAGTATAAAGTGAGTGATAGGATTAGATATTTTGAACAGGGTTGAGTTTGAATATATAATCATAGGAGGAAACACATTTGTAGTGACCAGTAGGATTGACATTTGAGAGCATTAGGCAACCTGAACATGGGTATTTTAGTAATCCATGGTCACTTTCCATTTAGGCTTTGGTACAATCTTAAGTGTGACCTTTGCTTTTTGTGCAGAATTTTACTGTGATAAAATGTATATGTAGATCAGGTAACATGACTATTTCTTCCACCATTTCTGGGAGCAATACATTGAAGACGTATAAATTAGTATTCTGGGTACAAAGAGGTGTACCGTTTGTCTATGCATATAGAGATAATGCGTGAATAGACCATACTGTGAATAAATAATATATCTGGTTCTGACATTACATAATGGATTGAATTTATATCTGAAAATATACAGGAAATCTTATATTGACATATAATCATTCATTCCAACCATTATATATCTAATGGTGATATTAAGGTTATGGTTTATCATGAAGTGTGTTTGAGTTTTACTTCAAAAGTGATTACGGAAATCAAAAATAATGTGTTTGGAAAGAAGTCTCAGGAAAAGACCAGTCAAGAAATATTGAGGAATACATGTGTTCTGAAGCAGGAAGTGATTGTGAACCAAATGCCTATAAATCTGTGAAATTGTGGATGAAATATATATCCTATGATTTGCAAAAACTGAAGAAATATTAATGTACCAGTTTTGAATGAAAATGAACATCAAAATACACATCATGTCTCATAGGAATCTACTTGCATTGATGTTAATCTGGGTCAGTTACTGTACAAATATTAGGATTTGTAAGCATAATTTACTGAAGATAGTTTTCAGTACTAGGAAACAAATGTATATTTCAGGTGGATGAATATTTCTGAGAATAATCTTGTAAATATTTGATTATAAATCCACATTCTTGAACATGAATGAATTTAGGGAGTGTATATAAGATACATATATTTCATATTTTGAAAAATCAGGAGAGTGTATATATATATATATATATATATATATATATATATATATATACACACACACACACACACACACACACAGACATTAAAATGTAGGAATATAGATGCCAATCGAAATTCATCATAAAATATATAGCATCCACAGATTCAAAAATCTTCATTTTACTGAACATGGATTTATGTATGATGTTGTTCAACTAGGAAGCTCACCCACAGTTTGAATTTTCAGATCAAACAGCGTTTAGGAGGAGTGATCTCTTCTCCCAATTTGTATCTGCCAAGTCAGCCACCTCACAAGAATTTACGTGTAGTACCAGGTAGGATTCTATATGTGCATATAAAAATACATGTGGTGAATAGGCTACAGAGAAAGGGGGACAAGAATTCACATATTTGTTAACTTTAAAAACACATGGAGAACTATTTCAATTAAAAATTAACTAGATTTATAACACCTACGCTATATCATGCAAAAGGCAACTCCAACTATAAAAAACGCCTCCTCTGAACTGGTTGTATTTCTATTCTGTTTGGGTTATTTTTCTCCATCCTATTAGGATTAGTAGGCAGAATCTAGTAGGGTATGTGTTAGTGTCAGGAATTCAGAATTTTTAATGGAAAATAGGAAATTGAATCCAATGTGTATTCAAATATTTAATACACAGAAATCTTCCCACTCTCATCCAGAACCATGCCTTGACATTACCTTCACCTGAAGTAAGACACAATTAGAAAAGAAGAGTTAGAAAATCTGTGAATATATATCTGGAATGTAAAATGCTCAGGAGTTCACAAATTTGTAGGTGGTAGAGGAGTTTCTAAAAGTAAGGGACAAGGTAAACACTCTACAAACATGGATCTCTGCTGGCCTAAATACCTTTGAGAAACTGCCTCTGAGGTTGGGCACTTGAAATATATGTTGTATCAGGAGATTTAGTTCCTTTGTAGAGAGACCATCAAAGCTGGGTCTGCATCTATGTGTCCTGGAGGACATAGTTTCTTATTTTTCAATGAACATGAGGCAGCAGTGCTGAATTTTTTCTTTGTATGTAAACTGTGGCCAATGGGGGCTAAGTGTCTCCCCATGTGGACTGTGAAGCCATTTGGTCATTCTCCACTTTTCGTGGTGTTTCTCGCTGCTGCACTGGGTATTTGGGTATTTGCTTGACAGTATACAAGGAGTTAAAATGGAACACAATGGTGGAGGGAGTTCTTTAACTTGTGGTGAGTCAGGATCTGCAGGAGAATGCACCAACCAAGGTTCTATTCCACGTAGCTTGCCCCCTTAAGAATAGCAACATGATTCTGAACATTGCTCTGAAACCTTTCCATATAACAAGATGCCTTTACATATAAGGGTCTGCTGGCTGCACCATGTCAGTCACAAGCCATTTGGAAGCCAATGGCAGATCCGCATGGCCCCACCACAGATGTTTTATCACATAATTGCATACCACTGCTCTAGGACCACTACTCACCAAGCTCCAACTTACTGGCATCTCTTTTCTACACCATTTTCATGAAACCCAGTCAATCAAGGCAGTGTCTGGTATACTCAGGATCAGAAATAGGACATCAAATGGTTATCCAGTGCCAGCTGGTCATGGGAATATCAAAAATTTCATGGTAATTATCTAGCCATTTTTTACGGATGAAGTTGGAGGCTCTGTGGATTCAATTAATCCAGGACCATTAAATGGGGAGGAAGCTAATTTCAATGAAAGCTCTGGAGCACTCTCACAGGCAAGGCTTCCCTAAGAGTGGCCAAAATGTCACATAAAGCCAGGCCCATTGAGATCTACAATGTGAGGTCCATGTTTTGAAACTCAAATTTGGCTGCCAAGTCTTTAAGAATAATTTTATGTAATATCCTGGATGACATTCCCAGTGTTCTGTGGAAATTCAAACTGGGCCTAGATCTCAGGTTCCAAGGGTGACTCTCTTGCGTGACCTCTTAAAATCCCAACACAATTCATGGCAATACTTCTCTGATGTCAGTTCCAGAACTCAGTCTTTAAGGGGAATCACAACAGAGTTCAATCCCAGGTGGACCCAGTCATTTCTTCCAACCGCCATACAAATGACCACAATTAAATCCAAAACACTTTCACATGGCCCTCATCTTCTTCCATATAGACACCCTTCATAACATCTTGATGGAGTTTTCCATGAGAGGCACAGCCCAAGACAGTGTCCAAAATATGCTCCTGTTTCCCTCATTTGCCTAACGTCAAGGTGGCCTGGACACACTTCCTGTAAACCAGGAGTGATCAAATAGGCCTGCCATTAATACTGCTCCCATTTCCAATTTGATGCATTCTGACGGTGCGGTTTAGATTCTTTATGTGAATTGGAGTCATGAGAAAACCCAAGCAACTCTGCAGAGACTTGAAGAACTCATTTGACCCAAAGGATCCTCATTCTCACTTGATGGAGGTCAGGATCGTAACAGAGAAAGGTAAGAGAATTTATTCACAATGAGTGAACTTTTTGCCAATTTTGTTTTGGATGCACAGATGGGATATTTCTTTAGATCCATCAGGTGCTAAGAATCTAAGCCACAGCCTCACACCGGGCCAAGAGGCTGATTCAGACACATCCCTTTCTAAAGCAATTAAGCAAAGAGCCACAGGTGATGCCCATTCATTTCCATTTAAAAACTGTTTGCTTCAGGCTTCCCAAAAAGGTGGCCAAAGGCAAAGACATCCTGCTATTCAGAGAAACAGAAAAATAGGTAAGCAAAAGGCCAAAAAGCAGGGTATCTTTACTGTGACTTTCCTGGTCACACTAATATCTGAGATTTCTGAGATGCTGGCCATTCCATTCAGGTATCCAGTTCATGGCCATGTCACAGAGGTTGGAGGTGGTACATATCTTGGACACAAAACCAAGAGCCTATTCTGAAGAGTGGTCAGAATTAAGGAAGAAAACAGGGACTTAGGAAGATAGTAGGTGTTGCCCATCCAAATGGCAAGCCGCACTCCATTCATAAATTGGGCATGATGAATGTTGTTAAACTTTCTACTAGAGAGGACACATCCATTGATTCATTCTCTTTTCTGATGTCTACAACCACGGACACAGTGGGATACACAGACTTAGAAACACCTTGTCAAAAGACTTACTAGAAACAGTTCACTACAAACCAAACGAACCTCCTCAGAACAGAGAGACAAAACCACACACCCACACTCAGAAAGGCACCTCTTCCCCCAAGTAGATCTGTGAGTATCCAGAGTGTCCTCTGACTGGTGGGCGATACTATGTTCCCCGGTAATGGTCTGTACTGTTTCAGATCTGGTCTCTTTGGCCAACTCTGTGAAGCTGTCAATAGCACGCGGTGAGCCAGTACCTGCTTTGTCAGGAAAGGCCCCTTTTTTAGATCTTTCCTGGCATTTGGCCATCCTCAAATCAGTCGGTACCAAGAAGACTGACTCTGTCCTTGGTGATTCCAAACAAATGAAACCACTGGGACTGGGACTGTGCCTGGCTCTGGGTGCCTGGCTTCCTGGATTCCAAGTTCAGAGAATTCCATCAGCAAGGAAAAGTGTTAAGTCACTTACTTCAAGAACTGAATGAGGTCACTGCCTTGGCAACCACTTTGTAATAACAGTTTCTTCCAAGGTTCCCATGAGATGGAGGCTGCCCTTACTTCCTGTGACACTTTCACAAGTTAGAATTGTATATCAAACTTAGGCACCCAGGAACAGCTCTCCACACAAGCCTGGTTTGGCCCATCTTCTCTACATTAAAAAGAGAGAGGCTGATTCAGACACAACCCTTCATCATGACCAGGTTGTTTTCCATGGAAAATGATTTTTTGGAAATATAACTTTTGCTCTCTCAGGTCCTTCATAGCTGCCTACATCTTCTCCAGGGATAATTTCTGCATGGACCTTTGAGGTTCTCAACAGGTGAAAGATCCCCTACATTCCTGTATTGTAAGAACAAATCTCTCCCTGCTCTTCTGTAAAGTTAGATTGAGTGAACAGTGTATAGTTAGGGTTAATATCATGTTCGATTTGGGTTAGGAATCATTCTGCTGGATGAATAATGGTATTGGGAACCTTCGATATTTACAAGAATATACAGGTGAAATATAAGTTTGAAAACAGAAATCTAGATAAGATTTGAAGCCCATTAAGGCATTAGGCCCTTGAGTGGGATATTTACAGTTGAATTATTTTCTGCACAGATGTCTCATATAAATCGATATACAATGGCAGAGGAACTTTAATCTTAGATGATTGAATGCAGAAGAGAACATCCAGTCAAAAAGGGATAGTCGGTAGGATTAGGATGATAGTCCATAGGTTTAGAAAGAAGAGTGAGTACAGGAGTTGGACCAAAAGTTCTTTAACAATATTTTTTCGGGTAGAGTGTGAATGTAAATGTCAGCACATATGAAGAATCAGACACAATGATGAACTGGGGAAAATATGTAGTAAAGCAGATATCAATAGAGACATTAGGAAATCAGGCAAAGTATAAAGTGTGTCATAGGGTTAGACATTTTCAACATGGTTGAGGTAGAATATATAATCTTACGAAGAAACAAATATGTAGTCACCAATAGGATTGACATTTGAGAGCAGTAGGCAACCTGGACATGGATGTTTTTAGTAATGCATGCTCACTTCCATTTAGGCTTTGGCACAATCATAAGTGTGACATTTTCTTTTTGTGTCCAGAATAGTAACGTGATAAAATGTTTATGTAAATCAGGTGACATGAGTATTTCTTCCAACATGTCTGGGAGCTACATTTTGAAGATGAATAAATTAGTATTCGGGTTACAAATAGATGTACCTATGTCAATGAATATAGAGATAATGCATTAATAGACCATACTGTGAATAAATAATATAAGTGGTTCCAACTTAAATAATGGATTGAATTAATATCGGAAAATATACAGGGAATCTTATATTGATATACAATAATTCTACCAAACCAGTTACACATATAATCATAATATTAGGGTTATGGTATATCATGAAGTGTGTGTGAGTTTTGCTTCAAAATGATTATGGAAATCGAAAATAATGTGTTTGGAAAGAAGTGTCATGAAAAGACCAGTCAAGAAACCAGGAGGAATACATGTGTTCTGAAGCAGGAAATGATTGAAAGTGAATAAAATGCCTATAAATGTGTGAACTTGTGGATGAAATATATATCCTATGATGTGCATAAACTGATAAAATAGTAATTTACCAGTGTTGAATAAAATGAACTTCAAAATACACATCCTGTCCCGTAGGAATCCACTGCATTGATGTTAAACTGGGTCAGTTACTGTAGAAATATTAGGATTATATGCACCATTCACTTAAGTTAGTTTTCAGTAGTAGGAAACAAATATATAGTTCAGGTGGATGAATATTTCTGAGAATAATCTTGTGAAAAGTTGAATATAAATCCACATATTTGAACATGAATGAATTTAGGTAGTGTATATAAGACACAAATATTTTATATTTTGAAAAATTTGGAGAGTGTGTGTATATATATATATATATATATATATATATATATATATATATACAAAAATAACACACACACAATTAAAAGTAGCAGTATATATGCCAATTGAAATTCATCATGAATATATATATCAACCACAGATGCAAAAATATTTATTTTACTGAACTTGGATTTATGTATAATGTTGTTCAACTAGGAGGTTCACCCATTGTTTGAATTTTCAGTTCCAACATCGTTTAGAAGGAGTGAACTCTTCTCAGAATTTGTATCTGCCAAGTCAGCTCACCTCACAAGAATATACGTGTGATACGAGGTAGGATTCTATATGTGCATATAAAAATACATGTGATGAATCAGCAACAGAGAAAGGGAGACAGGTATTTTTATATTTGTTAACTTTAAAAACACATGGAGAACTATTTCAATTAAAAATTGACTAGATTTATAACACCTACACTATATCAAGCAAAAGGCAAGTCCAACTATACACCATGCCTCCTCTGAACTGCTTGTATTTCTATTCTGTTTGGGTTATTTTTCTCCATCATATTAGGATTAGTAGTCATAGTCTAGTAAGTTATGGTTTAGTGTCAGGTGTCCCGGCCAGCAGGACACATCAACCTGGGCATCGAACCTAGTTGGGGAGGAATGAAGGGACAAAAGACATGAGAGATGACAGCAAGATAGGGGTTCTGATCTTGCTGCAAACTTTCATTGTTCTCACAGTGTATTTATATGCTGCGGATGGAAAAGCTCTCTTATCAGTAGTTGCTGGATGTCTTCACAGGGTGAGATAACCTCAGAATACTTCAGGAAGACAGATGGCCGCAAAATGTCTCAGGGAGATAGATGGCTGTGGGATGTCTCCCAGGCAGGATGCCTCCCAGGGGGCTATTTCTTGTAACTGTCAGGCTATTCTTTGAAGGAGAACTTCCTTCTAGCCCCTGACATCTCTTCATTTCTTATACAAAATATTTGATGATACCTTACCGGCCAATGTTTTAGGGGGTGATAGAGGCTCTGTTTCTCTAAGAGGCCTTAGAATATTTCCTGATCCAAGCGAGCATGTTTACTAGGAGATTTCATGGTGGCCTTGGCATGTTTTTGGAGGAGACAGCTTTTAGGGGGAAGCATGCCAACCACCATGCACCAGAGCGTGTCACTCAGAGGTCTTGTATTTTGAGATCCGTGGATCCATTCTCCTGCAGTCCTTCCTGCACTGTCCGGTATTATGGCCTAACGTCCTCACTCCATGGGTACGTCCTCCCCCATGTGGAGGGGCCCAGGGAAAACGAACCCTTATGGCAATGTCAGTAGATGGTTGCTCAGAGCTGTTACTTAGAGTTTTATGTAAGAAAGAGTGATCTGTGGGGATGTAAACTTAAGAAATAAGCCTATGAGAAAGGTAGAACATCCTTTTAAATGTTGGCAGTGTGGTCTTCCATCTCCAAACGATGATAGTGGACCTGAATGGGCTTAGAGGCCAAACTATTAATCTGTTCTTTAATAAATTTTACCAGCCTGTTTATAATTCAGGGTCCTATGGACACCATTAAAAGTAAACCCAACAAATGCCCTAATAGGGGAAGAAGGTAGGGTAGAAATCCTAAGCCCAGTCCAGAGGGAATTTTCAAATAGTTCCCTTCATCTCTTTTCTTGATTTTCTTGAAGCTGCTTAATTTTAGTGCATACTATGCCTGAATTATTGGCATAAAAGCAGCATCGTTCCACTTAGGACAAGCAAAATCCTCCCTTGATAGCTGTCAGCAAATCTAAGCCTCGTCTTTTTTGAAGGAACACTTCTGCCAGGGAGTCTATTTGGTCCTGCAAATCTTTAATTTTTCCTGATAGAGTTTGTACATCATTTATAAGTTGTTGAGACAGGCGATGGTAAGAGTGTATAGCCGTGCCTAAGCCAGTATACCTGTGCCCACAGCAGCTGTTATTCCAAGGCTGGCAATGAGTGGTAAGACCTGTATTGCCCGCCTGTGTCTTTTGACTAAGGTGCCTAGGCTAGGAATGGGTAGAGGTTCGTCTCATGGGACAATAGTTATATCAGGGAGTAATAAGGTAAGAACACAGCCACCGGTCCAATTCGCTGGAAGCCTGGGGAAGGCCGAGTTTCCTCCACACATAAAAACTTTGTCATTGGGGGGACAAAGAGATGGGGTGGGTGAGGAACAATTTTGTACTGTTGAGCAATTTCCAAAGGAAGAAACTCCAACATCAAAATCATAGGTATTATACTGCATCGCGCCTAAAAGACATAATGTAAAAGTACCTATGGGCTATACTTCAAAAGGAAATCTGGGTTGGCATGTATTATCATTGTCTATGATAGAATTAGTAGAAACTGCCATAGGCATGATTGCCGCTGTTGTCATGCAGAGCCAGCAATCACCAGCAAGGGTGGGGTTGGAATTATTAAGCAAGGAGAAGGTAGTTTCCAAAATTTCTAATGTATTGGTATCTAAACCTGGAGCTGGGATTTAGGCTACATTAAGGGATGATATGTGAGCTCAGGGATTTGGGGTTTCAGAAGTTTGATTACCTGGGGATGCTTGACAGCATCAGTTTGACTCCACCATGAGAGAACACTCTAGGGGCCTTAATGGGCCAGCAGGACGGTTTACCGAAAGTGCCTTGGCACCCAGTTGCCTGTAGATTGGTGTGTTTGCCTTCTCCTCCCCGGTCAAAGAGAATGGTTGTATAATGAATAGTGGTCTCCCCTGCTGCCTGAGTTTTAGTTAGGGAGGCTTCAAAAAATTGTTCTCCCTGCTTGTTAACACAAATTGAGGGTGACACATAACAAGAGGCATGCATCGCCTTGGTACATTTTGCAGAACAATTTTGGAGAGCTTTCTTGTACTTGGGGGAATAAGCTTTGGCTTCTTAACACATACCCATTTAGGCTGATGAACTCCTCCGAGTTTATGGTCAACTTCGGCATGGAGGTGAGCCACTTTAGTCACGCAGTCAGCAGTCTGGGTACAACTAGTGGGAGCCTGAGTCCAAGATCCTCCCTTGCATCACAGGGGGGCCAAAAAGGTACTCCATGCTGTTGGAAGGTGGAGGGCCAAGGCCTCCATGTACAAACCTGTTTAGCAGAACTGCCTTAAGCAGGATCCTCGCACAGATTGTTGGCTGCATCTGAAAAAGAGGAAAATTTGTCCTCAGGGGGAGGGCCTCCATCCCTGTGTTGAGGTAAGTCATTAACCTGTTTAACCAGGCGTTCAGGTTACCATCTTGGGGTTGCTTGCTCTTGTTCCCGAACACAAGCTGAGCCTCGTCCCCAGATGAGTTCAGGAAGTGGGCTTTTCCATTTATTTGTAAGGGGATTGCACCACATAACAGGTGGGCGAACAGAATTGGACGAGGGATGCCAGTGTCTGTCTGCGGCCAAATGGGATTCACTGTCTAGGGTAAGAAAAATAAGGGCAAATAATGCATGGTTAAGGCAATGCCTGGGAGTGGTAAATACAAATGCGGAAGCCTTAAAGCGGGTTAGCCAAGTTTTTAAGGTAAGGTCGGCACGTTCCACAATGCCTTGGCCCTGAGGTTTGTATGAAATTCCAGTAGTATGACAAATTTGCAAGGTAACACAAAACTGTTTAAACTTGGCACTGGTATATGCAGAACAATTATCAGTTTTAACATGTATTGGTTTACCCATTACGGAAAAGGCTGAGACAAGATGAGAAAGGACATCTTTGGTGGCCTCTCCAGAATGTGGTGATGCAAAAATAAAGCCGCTGTAGGTATCTATAGAAACGTGTGTATATTTGGTTTTTTGACATTCAGGAAAATGAATAACATCCATTTGCCAAAACTGATTGGGCAGTAATCCTCGGGGTTTAACTCCCAACTGTTGAATGGGGAGGGAGACTGTGCAACCAGGGCGTGTTTTTACTATCTCTTGTGCCTGTTGCCTGGTAATTTTACAAAGTAATCGAAGGCTCTGAGAATTTAGATGGTGAAGATTGTGTAACTCCGTGACCTTTTGAATGGAGCCAACAAAAATTGCAAAGATGGTACGAGTTGCTGCATCAGCTTGGGAATTACCTTGTGTTAGATGGTCGGGAAGATCAGAGTGTGCCCTGATGTGTCCTAAGAAAAATGGGTGTTGTCTGGCCTGAATTAGCTGCTGAAGCTGGTGAAACAGAAAGGCCACATTGGAAGAAGACTTCATGGTGGATGAAATCTCCAGCTGGGGCACAGAATGAGCAATGTAGGCACTGTCTGCATAAATATTAAGAGGATTATCAAATAATGTTACAAAAACTTGTGTTATGGCAAAAAATTCCACAAACTGTGCTTACTGATAGACAGTATCAAGTGTGGTAGACTGGTTATTGACAACAAAGACTGCATGGCCATTACTGGAAACATCGTAAAGACAGTAAAGGCTTGAGGAATGGGAGCCTTTTGAGTAATTTTGGGAAAAATAAATGGATGTAACTGGACAAAATGTAAAAGGGGGTCATTGGGGACGTGGTTATAAATTGTTCCCCAAAAGCCTGATAGGGCAATACCCCATTCATTCTCTGTAGTAAAAATTGGGTTTGGTCCTTAGTATATAGAATTAAAATATTATCAGGGTCTTTGCCAAAATGTGGTAGAGAGAGCAAATGACCTTTAATAATAATAGAAGATACCTGAGCAAGATAAACAGTAACAATCTTGTAGCATGTGGTGGATAAATGGACCCACAGCAAGGGGCAGCCTTTATTTTTAAAATGTGGATCTCACTGCCAAAATATTCCTGTCGGTGTATGAGGAGTGTGTAAAATAACCAGAACCTGAGGAAGGTTACAAGAAATTTGTTTAACAAACTGTTGGGCAATGGCTTCTGTGACTGGTTTAATGCCTTTCATGCCTTGGGAGTAATCTTTTGAGGGGAGGAGCGGTGGGAATCACCTCTCAAACTATCAATAAAGGGCAAAAGTACACAAGTGGTTAATCATAAATATTTTCTTAGCCATTGAATATCCCTCAGTAATTTTTGAAAATCATTAAGGGTGTGATGATGGTCCACACGTAGTTGTATTTTAGGAATTTGGATCTGATTATCTTGAAGTTTAAGGCCCAAATAGGTATAAGGCTCCTGTGTTTGAAACTTATCAGGAGCTATCTGTAGTCCGAAGGTAGGGAGGGTTTTGTAAAGGTCCAAGTAACAATTATTAAGGTCATGGGTATTAGGTGCAGCAATTAACAAATCATCCATATAATGTAAAATATAAATTTGTGGCCATCACTCTCTCACAGGGTGTACTGCTTGAGCAACGTATTTTTGGCAAAGACTAGGGCTGTTGGCCATGCCTTGGGGAAGAACCTTCCATTGAAATCTCTGCAAAGGGCCCTGAAAATTAATGTGAGTGAGACTAAAGGCAAAATAGGGTCTATCCTCAGGATGTAAAGGAATGGTAAAAAAGCAATCTTTTAAGTCAATAACCATTTTACAATAGTTTTTGGGAATAGCCACTGGTGTGGGAATGCCTGACTGTAGTGCTCCCATCGGGCACATAACTTTGTTAATGGCACACAAATATTGTAAAAGGTGCCACTTGCCTGATTTTTTCTTGATAACAAAAATAGGAGTATTTCATGGTGAGGTTGAGGGCTCTACATGGCCGGCTGCCAACTGTTCCTGCACTAACATGGAGGCAGCCTCCAAATTTTCTTGGGTAAGGGGCCACTGATCCACCCACCAAGAGTCTGAGTCTCCCAAATAATTTTATCTGCATGGGGAACAGGAGGGTCAGGGACCGACACTAAAAATATGAATACCCAAGTCCATATGTATTTGTTTTTTGTATGGGTTGTATAGGCTCAACCAGTCCTTGTCTCAGTCTCACAAGGTCTGTACCAGGGACAAAATTCATACGAAGCATTTGATGAGTCACCATGGAATTGGGACTGGCAAGAATAACTTCCATTTGACTCAAAATATCTTGGTCCCATAGGTTAACAGGGAGGTCAGGAACAACGAATGGAGTGACATTTCCCTTATTACCCTCTTTATCAGTCCAGCTAAGAGCCCTAGAGCTGACCAGAGAATTTTTGACTGTCCTATCCCTTTAAGGTCTGTCAAGGATGGGGTGAGGGGCCAACCTGATGGCCAGTATTTTTGAGAAATAATTGTGGCATCAGCTCCAGTATCTAGAATTCCTTTGAATTCCTTTCCTTCAATAAGTAAGGTAATGGTGGGTCTATTGTGAGAAATGGGCTGAACCCAATATACTTCAGAGGAGCCAAAGGAGGCAGTCTCCCGCGGTAGTTTTGGGCGGTGGAATTGCCTCCTGAATCCAAGGGAAAAAGTATTAATTGTGCAAGTCTTGTTCTTGCTGGGATGGCTGCGACTACATTAATAGCTGTGGCCAATATTTTTATTTCTCCAGTGAAATCATTATCATTAATGCCAGGGAAGAACTGAACACCTTGTAAGAAGTAGAGGCTCTTCCAAGAATTAGGGCACATGTATGAGATGGTGGGGGACTCATAATTCCAGTGGGTATTATTTGGGGCCCTTGCATTGAGTCTAATATTGTATCGGTGGCGGCAAAATGTTCCAATCCTGCGCTGCCTGGGGTGGCTAGTTGGAGGGAGGCAATTGTGGAGAAGGATTTTGAGGTAGGTTGGGAGTATGGGAGAGAACAAACCTTATTGCCCCTGGGCTTGTCCCGGGGGAGGTCCTGGCCAGGGCTTGGCCCCACAGGGAGTTTCCCGAGAAGCAGGAAAAAATAGGCTGCCGAGGGCATTTGTCTTAGATCTACACTCACTGGCCCAGTGATGACCTTTACCACCATCTAGGGCAAAGGGTAGCTGCAGGCGGTTTAGCCCCAGTTTGAGGAGATGCTATTCCTAGGCTTTGTTTTCCTGTCGGACACTCACGTGCAAAATGGCCAGGTTGTTTACAAGTAAAACAAGTACGTGAGCCAGGATTGTGAAAGGCCTTGTTAAAGGCGGCACCTAGGGTGACACACATGGCAAGGGCTGCACCCACCCCTGGACAGAGTCTAATAAAGTCAGAAAGTTTCCCTTTATCCTTATGTGGTTGAAGAACATCCTGACATGCCGGGTTGGTGTTTACAAAGGCAAGATGTTTTACAAAGGTGCTTTTGCTGTCGCTTGGTGCAAGCAAGCATTCCGCAGCTAGGTTAAGCCGGGGAACAAAGTCGCTATAAGGCTCGTTGGGCCCTTGTCGAATTTTTGCCAGGGAAGTGGTAACCGAGGCCTTTTGAGGGAGGGGTCTCCAAGCGTGTAAGCCAGCCATCTGAATCTGCCCCAAAAGTTCAGCAGGGAAACTTGCCTGTTTAGTTTTAGTGTCAAAAGGCACATTGCCCACTAGCTTAACATAAGTCCAGGATTTAGAGAAGGGCTTAGTTAATTTTTTTTGAGCAGTTTCCTGACAGTGCTCTTTGAAATCTGCATTCTGCAACAGGAAGTCTCCGTCACTGAGGGTAGCTCAGTCTAAAAATTTCCAATCATTGGGAATAAGCCATTGTGTGCTGTGGCTTTCTAATAAAGCCAACGTGTAGGGTGCAGTGGGGCAATAGTGAGCACAAGCCTTTTTAAGTTTTTCAAGAAAACGCAGGCTTAATTTTTTGTAGACACTTTGTGTTTCTTCCTTCCTAGGGGTGAACTCCTCATCCTCTGAGTCCTGATCTCCTTGATCCATTTCCCCCACTTCCTCCTCTTGATCCTCATCTAAGTCTTTGAACTCAGCCTGAACAGGCTTATCTATCTTACTGCGGGTGACTGGGAAGGCGAGAACAGGCCAATGGAGTGGCTTAGCCTTTGTATTAGACCGCTGTGGGCCAGCTTGCGTTGACTCCGTGCCTAAGACTAATGAACTGAGCTCCGAGTCAAGGGATCTTAATTCTTTTAAAAGTTGGATCTGTTCCCATCTATGTTGGAGAGACTCTCTCAAGGGAGCCAGGTTAGGCAAGGGAAGGGGGGAAAATTTTTTTTGGGGGGGGGACATTAGGCCACTGAAAGTCCGGAGCACAAAAGGCAGGTGGGATATAGGAGGGAGGTGGATATGTAAGTCCTATAGGCTGTGGCAGGGTCCTGATAGGTGGCGGGTCTTCTGAATGGTAGCCAGCTGCTTAATTCTCCAAGGTAGCCTTCTCCCCAGGGGTTCAATGTGTCTCCAGGATTTAAAACTGGATAAAGGTGGTTGGTAACCATTGGAGCCTTATTCATTAGGGTGGTATTTTGAGTGGGACCAGGAAGGTTCCCAGGGTCCTGGGGAGACTGAGAATGGTCTATGTCTATACTAACTGATGGGCATGCCGATGGGGAACGAGAGGTCTTTTGTACAGTCTCTTCCCCAATCCTGACAAGTTTTAAGGTACCATTGTCAAAGGGTGAACTTTTAAGAATTTCATTAATTAAGTTCCTGTAATAAAAGGTGGGAACAGGCACTTTTTCTGGGCCAAAGGAATCATAATGATCTTTTAAACAGTCTCCTACTCTAAGCCATCTTTTACCATCAATGGTCCCTTCAAGGGGAAACCATGGACGCAATTCTCCTATGTATGAAAAGAAAAATTTTAAGTCCTTTTTCTTAACACATGCCACCCATGTCTTGAAGGACACCTTGAGGCCTGACAAAAAAAAAAAATCATGTGACGAAACTGCTTGTCCCATGGTGGATCACTCCCTGTGCGTCATCCCCACTCTCCTCCTGGATCTGTCTCTCAGTGGTGTCTGCTGAAGCAATCGCGAGCTCCATGTGACCAAGTCTTCCAGCAGGACGGGGTTCCCAATCAGTCAAAGGCTCGAGCCCCAGTCAGTGGGAGCCAGATGTCCGGGCTGGCAGGACACATCAAGGTGGGCAGCGAACATAGAAGGGGAGGAATGAAGGGACAAGAGACACGAGAGATGACAGCAAGAAAGGAGCTCTGATCAAGCTGCAAACTTTTATTGTTCACACAGTGAATTTATATGCTTGCAGATGGGAAAGCTCTCTTATTGGCAGTTCCTGGATTTCTTCACAAGGTGAGATAACCTCAGGATGTTTTAGGAAGACAGATGGCCACAGGATGTCTCAGGGACACCGATGGCTACAGGATGTCTCCAAGACAGAATGTATCCCTGGGGCTGTTTCTTCTAAGTGTCAGGCTATTCTTTGAAGGAGAATTCCTTCTACCCCTGAGAGACAGGAATTCAGTATTTCGAATGGAAAATTGGAAAAAGCATCCAATGTGTATGCAAATCTGTGCTACCCAAAAATCTTTCCACTCTCATTCAGAACAATGCCTTGACATTATGTTCACCCCAAGTAAGACACAATTAGAGGAGAAGAGTTAGAAAATCTGTGAATACACATCTGGAATGGAAAATGCACAGGAGTTCACAAACTTGGAGGTTGTAGAGGAGTTTCCAAAAGTAAGGGAAAGGGTAAAAACTCCACAAACATGGAGCTCTACGGGCCTAAAGACTTCTGGAGAAACTGCCTCTGATGTTGGGCACTTGAAATATATGTTGTTGTCAGGAGCTTTAGCTTTCTTTGTAGTGAGACCATGAAAGCTAGGTCTGTATCTATGTGACCTGGATGACATGGTTTCTTTTTTTCCAAAGGACATGAGGCAGCAGTACTGAATTCTCTCTTTGTAGGTAAACTGTTGCCACTGGGGGCTAAGTGTCTCCCACTGTGGACTGTGAAGCCATTTAATCATCCTCCACTTTTATTGGTGTTTCTTGCAGATGCACAGGGAGTTTGGTATTTGCTTCATGAAATATGAGGAGTTCAAATGGAACACAGGGCTGGAGGGAGTTCTGTCATGTGTGGTGTGTAAGGGTCTGCAGGAGAATGCACCAACCAGACTTCTATCCAACATAGATTGCCCCCTTGACCATACCAACCTGATTGTGAACATTGCCCTGAAACCTCACCATATAACAAGATGCATTTATATAGGAAGGTCTGCTGGCTGCACCATGTCAGTCACAAGCCATTTGGAAGCCAATGGCAGATCCACATGACCCCACCACAGATTTTTTAACACACACCTGCACACCACTGCTCTAGGCCGACTACTCATCAGTCTCCAAATTACTGACATCTCTGTTCTACACCATTTTCATGAACCGCAGTCAAACTAGGCATGGTCTGGTACACTCATGATCATCAATAGGACATCCAGAGTTTCTCCAGTGCAACCCGGTCATGGGAATTTAAAAAAATTAATGGTATTTATCTAGCCATATTTCAAGGATGACGTTGGAGGCACTGTGGGTTTCAATTCATTCAGGAACCATTAAATTGAGAGGATGCTCAATTCAATGTAAGCTCTGGAGAAATCTAACAGGCAAGGCTTCCCAAAGACAGGCAAAAAGTTCACATGAAGCCAGGCCCATTGAGGTCTACAATGTGAGGTCCATGTGTGTTTTGACTTGCAACTATGCCTGCCAAGTCTTTAAGAATAAAATAATGTGATATCCTTCCTGAGATTCCTAGTGCTCTGTGGAAAACCCCCTGGGCCTAGATCTCAGTTTTCAATGGCGACTCTCATGCATGGCCTCCTAAAATCCGAACACAATACACAGCAATACTTTTTTGAGGTAAGTTTCAGAACTCAGTCTCTAGGGTAATCACACCAGTGTTCAAGCCCATGTGGACCCAGTCATATCATCCAAAGGCCACACAAATGACCACAATTAAAACTAAAACACTCCCACAAGGCCCTCATCTTCTTCCATATAGACACTCATGCATAACTACAGGCTGTAGGTTTCCATGAGGGGTGCAGCCAAAGACAGTGTTCAAAATAAGCTCCCTTGCCCCCATTTGCCTAAAGTCAGTGTGGCCTTGCTGTGAACCAGGAGTGATAAAAAGGGCCTGCCATTAATACTGCTCTGGTTCTCCTTTTTGAGGCCTACTGACTGTGGGGTTTAGATTCCTAATGTTAATTGGAGTCATGAGAAAACCCAAGCACCTATGGGCTAGACTCTGCAGGACTTTGATGAAATCATTTGACCCAATGGATCCATATTCTCAATGATGGAGGTCAGGAACCTTACAGAGGAAGGCGAGAAACTTCATACACAATGATTGCTCTTTTATCTACTTTGTTTTTGGATGCACACATGGGATTTTTGTTTAGATCCATCAGGTGCTGAGAATCTAAGCCACAGCCTCAAACAGGGCCAAGAGGCTGATTCAGACAGATCCCTTTCGAAAGCAATTAAGCAAAGAGCCACAGGTGATGCCCATATGTTTCTATTTGAAAACTGTTTTCTTCAGGATTCACAAAGGGGTGGCCTGAGGCAAAGACCTCCTGACATTCAGGGCAACAGAAGAATATGTAAGCAAAAGGCCCAAAGCAGGGTTTTTCCACTGAGCCTTTCCTGGTCACACCGATATCTGAGTTTTCTGAGATGCTCATCATTCCCTTCAGCTATCCAGTACATGGCCATGTCACAGGGCTTGGAGGTGGTACATATCTTGGACACAAAACCATGAGCCTATTCTGGAGAGTGGCCAGAATTCAGAAAGAAAACAGGAACTTAGGAAGATAGTAGGTGTTGCCCATCCATCAGGCAAGCCGCAGACCATTCATAAATTGGGCAGGATAAATGCTGGGAAGATTTCTCCTAGACAGGACACATGTATTGATGCATTATCTATTCTAATGTCTACAACCACGGACACAGTGGGATGCAGTGACCCAGAAACACTCGCCTTGTGAAACAACTTACTAGAAACAATTCTCACCAAACCAAACAAAACGACTTTCCTACCTATTCTCAGAAAATGAGACAAAACCACAAACCCAAACCCACACTCACACCCACACAGACCCCCAAGTAGGTATGTGACAATACAGAGTGTTCTTTGACTGGTGGGCAATAATATATTCCCCCAAAATGGGCTGTCCTTTCTCAGATATGGTCTCCGTGGCCAACTATGTGAAGCTGTCTGGAGCCAGCAGTGAGCCACTACCTGCTTTCTCAGGAAAGGCCACTCTTCAGACCTTCCTGGCATTTGGCAGTCCTCACATCAGTAGGTACCAAGAAAGACTGACTCTGTCCTTGGTAAATCCAAACAAGTTTGACCACTGGGACTTGGACTGGGACTGGCTCTGGGTGCCTGGCTTCCTGGATCACAAGTTCAGAGAGTTCCTTCACCAAGGAAGTGAGGTGAGGTCACTTCCTTCAGGAACTGAATGAGGTCACTACCTTGGAAACCACAATGTCCTAAAAGTTGCTTCCAAGGGTCCCATGAGATGGAGGCTGCACCTACTTGCTCTGATATTGTCACAATTTAGAATGGTATATCAACCATTGGCACCCAGGAACAGCTCTCCACACAGGCCTGGTTTAGTCCATCTTCTCTACATTAAGAAGAGAGTGGCTGATCCGACACAACCCTTCATCCTGACCAGATTGTTTACCATGGAAGATGGCTTTTGCTCACTCTGGTCCTCCGTAGGTTCCTACATCTTCTCCAGGGATCATTTCTGCATGGAATTTGAGGTTCTCAGCAGGTGGAAGATCCCCTACATTCCTGTATTGTAAGACCAACTCTGTATCTGCTCTTTTTAAAGTTAGATTGAGGGAAGTGTGTATTGTTAGTGTTAATAACATGTTTGATTTGTGTTACAAATCATTCTGCTGGATGAATAAAGGTATTGGGAACCTGCGATATTTATAAGAATATATAGGTGAAATACATGTATGAAAACAGAAATCTAAGATTTGAAGCCCAGAAGCTCATTGTTCCCTTGATTATGATACTTCGTGTTGAATTATGTTCTGCACAGATGTCTCAGATAAATTCATATACAATCACATAGGACCTTGTACATTGGAAGATTGAATGTGAAAGAGAACATCCAGTCAAAAATGGATAGTTGGTAGGATTAGGAAGATAGTCGGTAGGTTTAGGAAGAAGAGTGAGTATAGGATTTGGACCAAAAGTTCTTTAGCAATAGGGTTTTGGTTATAGAGTGAATGTAAATGTCAGACATATGAAGATTCAGTCACAATGATGAACTCTGGAAAATATGTAGGAAAGCAGATAATGATAGAGACATTGCAAAATCAGGCAAAGTATAAATTGAGTGATACGATTAGACATTTTGAACAGGGTTGAGTTTGAATATATAATCTTAGGAAGAAACAAATATGTAGTCAACAATAGGATTGACATTTGGGAGCACTGGGGAACCTGGACATGGATGTTTTTAGCAATCCATGTTCACTTTACTTTTAGGCTTTGGTAGAATCATAAGTGTGAACTTTGCATTTTGTGTCCAGAATATTACTGTGATAAAATGTATATGTAGATCAGGTGGCATGAGTATTTCATCCAGCATTTCTTGGAGCAATGATTTGAAGTCCTATAAATTAGTATTGGGGGTACAAAGAGGTGTACCCGGTGTCTTTGTTTATAGAGATAATGCAAGAAGAGACAACATTGTGTATAAATACTATAACTGGTCCCACGTTAAATAATGGATTGAATTGTTATCTGAAAATATATAAGAAATCTTATATTGATACAATCATTCATTCCAACCAGCAATATATCTACTGGTAATATTAGAGTTATGGTTTATCATGAAGTGTGTGTGAGTTTTGCTTCAAAAGTGATCATGGAAGTAGAAAATAATGTGTTTATAAAGAAGTCTCATGAAAAGAACAGTAAAGAAACATGGAGGAATACATGCGTTCTGAAGAAGAAAGTGATTGAAAGTGAAACAAATGACTACAAATTTGTGAACTAGTGGATGAAATATATATCCAATGATGTGCATAAACTGAAGAAATAGTAATGTACCAATGTTGAATAAAAATGAACATCAAAATACATATCATGTCCCATAGGTATCTACTTGCATTGTGAAAATTTGTTTATAATTCCACATCCATGAATATGAATGAGTTTAGAAAGTGTATAATACCAAAACACTCCCACATGGCCCTCATCTTCTTCCATATACAAACTCATCATAACCTCTGGCTAGAGGTTTCCATGAGGGGCCCAGCCCAAGACAGTGTCCAAAATAAGCTCCCTTGCCCCTCATTTGCCTAAGTCAGGGTGGCCTGGACACCCTTCCTGTGAACCAGGAGTGATCAAACAGACCTGTGGTTAATACTGCTTCACTTCTCTAATCTGCGGCCTACTGACTGTGGAGTTTAGATTCTTTATGTGAATTGGACTCATGAGAAAACCCAAGCACCTATGGGCTCGCCTCTGCAGAGATTTGAAGAACTCATTTGACCCAAAGGATCCCTATTCTCACTTGATGTAAGTCAGGAACCTTACAGAGGAAGGTGAGAGACTTCATCTACAATGACTGCTCTTTTGGCCATTTTGGTTTTGGATGCACACATGGGAGCTTTCTTCAGTTCCATCACGTGCTGAGAATCTAATCCCCAGCCTCACACAGGGCCACGAGGCTGATTCAGACACATCCCTTTTCAAAGCAATTAAGCAAAGAGCCACAGGTGATGCCCATTCATTTCCATTTGAAAACTGTTTTCTTCAGGCTTCCCAAAGGGTTGGCCATAGGAAAAGACCTTCCTGACATTCAGAGCAACAGAAAAATGGGTAAGCAAAAGGCCCAAAGCAGGGTTTCTCCACTGAGACTCCCTGGACACACTGATATCTGAGTTTTCTGAAATGCTCGCAATTCCCTTCAGCTATCCAGTACATGGACATGTCACAGAGCTTGGAGGAGGTACATATCTTGGACACAAAACCATTAGAGTATTATGGAGAGTGGCCAGAATTCAGTAAAATACAGAAATTTAGGATGATAATAGGTCTTGCCCATGGATAAAGCAAGCTGCAGTCCATTCATAAAATGGGCAAGATGAATGCTGGGAAGCTTTCTACTAGACAGGACACACCCATTGCGGCATTTTTTTTTCTAATGTGTACAACCACGGAGACAGGGGGATACACAGACATAGAAACACTCACGTTCTCAAGACTTATTAGAAACATTCCACTCCAAAAAAAACAAACCGACTTTTTTACCTATTCTCATAACATGAGACAAAACCACAAACTGTTATCCACACAAACGAAGGCAACTTTTGCCCCAAGTTGGTCTGGTAATGATTAATAACGTGTTAGGTATGCGATAGAAATCATTCCGCTGGATGAATAATGGTTTTGAGGACCTGTGATATGTATAAGAATATATAGGTGAAATATATGTATGAAAACAGAAATCTAAGTAAGATTTGAAGCCCAGAAGGGCATTGTGCCCTGGATTGGGATATGCAGTGTTGAATTACATTCTGCACAGAGGTCTCTGATACATCGATATACAATGGCATAGAACCTTGTTCCTTGGATGATTGAATGTAGAAAAGAACATCCAGTCAAAAAGGGATAGTCGGTAGTGAAAGGTTAATAGAATAGCTACTTGTCACTTCCTGTTTTTCTGTATGCTTAACAAGACTCTGTTGCAATCTTGAGAAATGTTTGCTAATCTTTTTCTCAGAATGTGCTGTTCCCAACTGCCAAACTGCAAAATGTACTCCCTCACATGGTGTCACGCAAACCGCCCACTAGCCCTTACCCATCAGTAATCTTCCCTCCCTTCCGTCTACAAGGAAAGTATATGAGCTCGGCTTAAACTGTTCTCAGGGCTCTCTGCTCTATTCAAGTGAGCTCTGAGGCTCAGCATGCTGGAACCCAAATAAACCCTTTGCTGTTGCATGAGACAGTCTCTTGGTGGTCTCTTCCTCCGACCCTCACACGTCCTTTATATATTGAGGTTTCACCTAGTTCCGGCAACGGCGGGCGAGAGACCCCAACGGGCTCCTCTCGGGGCAAGTAAGGTGCCTCTTTCTGGTTTATGTTTCAGGTTAGTGCTTGGCAAAATCGTTGGCGATGAAGAGCCTGAGCTTTCTCTGATGGTGTCTGAGAGACGTGTCACAGAGACACAGGGCACGTCCCTGGGGGATGCCCCAGAGGACTCGGGAAATCAAAGAACAATAGTCTCCTCAACTCAGTGATATTTTGTTTCAGATTCGGTATTGCCATCCCATCGGGTTTTGCCGGCTACTCATTCCTGGTCTCAGTGTTGGAAGTCCATTGCCTGTCTTTATGGTCTTGTCTTTTCTGTGTCCTGTGTTGTTGCTTTTACTGTTTATGTACCTTTCATTTTGGGACATAGCCCTTCAATGCGTCTGTCTCTGACCCTTGATCACTGCACCAAAGTCTGCTTAAGGGCTCAGAATCTTTCTTATTTAGTAAAACGCTGGACCTGGCAAACTCTCTGTGCCTCAGAATGGCCCAACTTTGGAGTCGGATGGCCCCTAGAAGGATCTTTCTACTTCCCACTAATTTAAAAAGTCAGAGATATTGTCTTTCACGCGGGGCCACATAGCCATCCTGATCAACAGCCATATATCTTAACATTGCAGGACCTCTGCAAATCTCCTCCTCCATGGGTGAAGTCTTTACTTGCCCCTGCCCCGGCTCTTATTCCTTCCCCCATGATCTCTCAAACCCTCTGGTCCTTCTTCTCCTCACTCTCTCTCCCAGAGTCACAAGATTTGACTCTACTGGACTCTCCTCCCCCTCCTTATCCCCTGCCCTCTTCCCCTAACCCACAACACACTCTAAGTGATTCTCTTTCTGTTGACTCAGCCTCTCTGCCATTGGAGGAAGCTAAGCCAGCCCAGCGCCCTCCAGATGCCTCCCTCGTGGCACACACATCTCCTCCTCCCATGGATGAAGCTGGCCCGGCTAAAGGAACTCACTGGCGGTGAATGATTGAAAACCCTGGAACTCCCATGATTCACCCCCTCTGTCCCTATGGGCCAACGGTTGACGATGGCCATCGTGGAAAAATGCAAGCCTACCAGTATTGGCCTTTCCCCTCTTCAGACCTATTTAACTGGAAAAATAACAATCCCCCTTTTCCTGAGGAACCCACGCAGCTCACAGGTCTGGTTGAGTCATTGATGTTTTCACACCAGCCTACTTGGGATGACTGCCAACAACTCCTAGGGACTCTCTTCATGACACAGGAACAAAAGAGAATCCTCCTGGATGCTAGAAAAAAATGTCCTCAGAACAAATGGGCGACCAACACAACTTCCCGACATAATCAAAGCTGGCTCTCCCTTGAACTGACCCAACTGGGACCCCAACACCTTTGAAGGTAGGGTGAATCTGTCCACTTATCACAGGGCTCTAATAGCAGGTTTCCAAGTGGCCACTAGGCGACCAACTAATTTGGCTAAGGTAAGATAGGTTATTCAAGGGCCTGATGAATCTCCCTCTATGTTTCTGGAGAGAATTATGGAGGCATATAGGATATATACTCCTTTTGATTCTCAGGCAGAGGATCAAAAGGCATCTGTCACGATGGCCTTTATTGGGCAAGGTGCCCTGGATATTAAAAGAAAGTTACTATGCTTAGATGGATTACAAGATATGACTTTGAGAGATTTAGTCAGAGAAGCCAAGAAGGTATACTATAAGAGAGAAACTGAGGAAGAGAAGGGAGCAAAGGGAGGATAAAAGAAACACATACAGACTAAGGCGTTGACTAAGGTCCTGGTCACAACAATAAATAGGTCAGATAATAAGAAACAGGGAGACAGGAAGGGATACCTGGGCCCACACTAGAGGCCACCCCTGGCCTCAGATCAATGTGCCTACTGTAAATAAAAAGGACACTAGGCCAAAATGTGCCCCAGAAATAGACAGCCACACCAGCCATCCATTCTAACTCTGGAGGATGACTACGAAAGTTGGGGCTCAGATCCCCTCCCCGAGCTCAGGGTAACTTGAAGTGGAGGGGACCACAGTAAACTTTGAAGTGGATACAGGGGCAATATACTCAGCCCTTAAGGTCCCATTTGGTCCTCTATCAAATAGAAGGTCTCTAGTTCAAGGGACAAACGGCAGTAAATATTGGGCTGAGACAACTAAGAGGACCACGGACATGGGGAAAAGAAAAATCCATCACTCCTTTCTAGTAATCCCAGAATGCCCAGCCCCATTGATGGGCAGAGATCTGCTCACCAAGCTCTGGGCCATAATAACTTTTAACCCTGAAGGCCTCCAAGTGGAATTTCTAAATCCTTCAGTAAAAATTCCTATAGTCATGGCTCCAACTATGTAAATAAAAAATGTACATCAACTCACTCACCTTGGTTCAAAGAAACTGCAGGCATTCCTGAAGGATAAAGAACAGAGATTTAAACTAACTTACTCACAGCAAAAGGAAATAATGGAATGGTTAACAAAATCCTGTCAGGTCCACCAATTGGTTAATGCTTACCCTTCCAAGGTTCCTGCAGGAAAGCACCTATGAGGAACCAGACCAGGACAATTCTGTGAAGTGGACTTTACTGAAATTAAGCCAGCAAGGTATGGACTTAAATATCTCCTAGTGTTTGTAGAGACATTTTCAGGATGGATTGAAGCCTTCCCCACAAAAAAAAGAAAGAAACAGCACAAATGATGGTCAAGAAGATCCTGAAAGATATTTCTCCAAGATACTGCCTGCCTAATGTAATAGGGTCTGATAATGGACTGGCGTTCATGGCCCAGGTAAGTCAGGGGTTAGCCAGGACCCTGGGGATTAATTGGAAGTTACATTTTGCTTATAGACCCCAGAGTTCAGGACAGGTAGAAAAATGAATAGAATCATTACACAGACCTTAACGAAATTAAGCTTAGAGACCAGCATAAAAGATTGAACTATGCTCCTATCTTATGCAATGTTGCATGCAAGAAATACTCCCTCTGTTTCTTTGTGTAATTTCACCCCCTGTGAAATTCACTATTGTGCACCTTCTCCAGTAAGGGACATAACCCCAACTCTAACACCTAATGATCCCTTCCACACCCCCTTGCTTGACAGACTTAATGCTCATGAAAGAACTCAGAAATACCTGTGAAAACAGCTGGCCACTGCCTACCAACCTGGGGACGAGGGGACTCCAAAACAATATCAAGTACGAGATTTCATCTATGTAAGACGACATCAGGTGTCATTCCTGGAACCCCGCTGGAAAAGACCATAGCAGATGTTACTTATAACACCTACAGTGGTAAAGGCAGACGGAATCACTTCCTGGATCCATGCCTCTCATCTCAAGCCTGCTTCCTGTCCAGACTCTGGCTGGAAACTAGAAAAGACTGGTTACCCTTTCAAATTGCGTATTCGCTGAGTGGATAAGACTATAGACTCTCTCATTTACCACAAGTTGTCCTAACCCTCATCAGTCAGTTCAGCAGCGATGGTTGATCACAAATCCTACTGGAAAAGAAGTATAATCTATCTCGCATAAGCCCCCTTAGGGACCTGGTGGCCATCTCTCCACACAGACATTTGTGAGCTGGCTATAGGTCTTTTCTATTGGGATATCCCTGATGAAAAGGATCCCACTAAAATTCCATTAAATCACTTCCGTACCATAGATAATGGAAACAAACATTATGGATGTAGGGACACGCGAGCCAGATGCAGGTTGGCTAGGCTAGATTAGGATGTTTGCCATGCGGACTATCAAACCCACAAACAGTCACGGCTATGTGGGGGAAAAGCCGACTTATTCTGTATGTCATGGGGATGTGAGCATACAGGGGCTGCCTGATGGAACCCAAACTCCTCATCAAATTCAGTACACGGCATTGGTTATATGACCAATTAGAAAACCAAAACTGATGGCCCCCAGAGGGGTCTCTAGATCCTCAAATTATGCGTGAGCTTTTTAACTTCTGCAAGTGCTCAAAAGGGTGAAAGGAGATTCCCCTATGTGGAAGCCTTTTTCCTCCTTCACTTACATCCTGAACTATGCTTCTCCAATAGATCCTCACCCTCTGCCTTCTGCTCCAGAATCTCTGCTGTCACTCCCAACTCAGCAACCTGATTTTTCCCCTCCGATTACTAGATCAAAAACCCAAACCTCCACCGGTTCTCAGACCACTGCTCCCTTGCTGTGGTAGCAGGTACTGATGTACCCCTCCACCCACTCATTCCTCTCTTCTCTTGTCAGTGCCCACACTGGGTCCCACCAGTTCCTCTTACCAGCTAACCCAAAACTCAAACCAGATGAGGAGAGCCCTCATACCCTTATCCAAGATGTAATGAAAATGGCCTTTAATGTTGCTTTATCATCACTGAAAACAGTTTACTAAGAATTTAAAGTCTCTCACAGGATTTTGGGATACTCACTCCCGTCTTCCCCTTTGCTCTACCTGTTCTAATGCTCAAGTTTTTGTTGCCTGGAAAATCCCAGACCCCTTTCCCATTATTCTTTTACATCTCTCCTTCCTCATTCTCAGATCCTTGAAGCTGCTCTCAGCCCCACATTGCCCGTCATCCCCCGCTGTACCAGGCCCACAGAAATGTCTTAACTGACCTTCTCCAGAAGTCTTCATCATGGCTGACTTTAAAACTTTCAGCAAAAGAGTCCCTATAAAAGAGTTCAATATAGATAAACTTTCTCTTTTAGTATTCCTATGTTGTACTTGGCCACTGGCTAAAAAACTCAGCACTTCTAAGCTTGACACCCCCTTACTAGTTTTTCACAAGATAAGTGAACAAGGCCTCTGGCCTTCAGCTGGGGCTTCACAGAGATGGCTACATTTCTAAGATAAAGAAGTTACCAACTGGGCTCCTTTGTAACAGCTGACAGGGAGAAAAAAGATAGGGAAGGAAAAGCTTTCCCCCTCCCATGTGTCCTTGAAAAGTTAACTTGCCCAGAACAGAGGAAAAAAACAGAAACAAAAACTGCTTTGTCTGAACTTCTGCAGACTGTGAACTTCTGAGCCACATCCCTTATATATTGGGTACAAAATTCTGAAACTTTCTAAGCTGGGGATTCAGGGGATTAATTGATTACAACAGAAGCAATGCCATCTGAATCCGGTTGCAAGCAAATAGGACTGTTTCCCTGTCTTCAGTGCTATCTTAGGTGCCTTGCCTTGTCCTTCCCTACAACAGTATAATTCTATATACTTAAACATTGTTCATGTTTTCATAAAATGGTCAACAGATGTGATTAATTAATGGTGCAGATGTTTCCCAGAGTGCACTATCATGACGCAAGTTCATTTGAAGATCAAATAGGGGGGCATTCAACCAGGTTCCCTGGGAACATACACCCTCACTTTAGCCATACTATTAGGAATAGGGGTTGCTGCAGGGGTGGGCACAGGAACCTCTGCCCTGGTCCATGGGACACAACAAGTGACCCTATTTGAAGCAGCAATAGACCAATACATAAAGATATTAGAAATCTCCTTTACAGCTTTGCAGGAGTCTTTTACCTCTCTATATGAAGTTGTTTTACAGAACACTCGGGGGTTGGACCTCCTCTTCATGAGAGAAGGGGGCCTTTGAGAGAAGACTGTTGTTTATATGCCAACCATACTGGAGTTGTAAAAAAATCTGAGTAAATTAAAAAGACGCTTTGAAGAGCAACAATGAGAGAGAGAGGCCAAGAAAGGGTTATTTGAGTCTTTGTTCACTCTTTCCCCCTGGTTAACTATGCTTTTATCAACCCTGGCCAGTCCAATAATAATCCTCATATTAGTGCTAACTATAAAACCCTGTTTGCTCAACCGTGTAATTTATTTTCTCCAAGCTCAAATTGGACAAGTTAAACATTTGGCAATACCCCACTAGCAGACATATAATGTACACACCCCAATGATCACTTTCATGATTAAAAGTACCAGAAGAAGAAGTGGGGAATGAAAGGTTAATAAAATAGGAACTTGTCACTTCCTGTTTTTCTGTAAGCTTAGAAAATCACTGTTGAAATATTGACAATGGTTTGCTAATCTTCTTCCCAGAATGTGCTGTTCCCAACTGCCAAATTGCAGAATGTACTTCCTCACCCGGTTGAAAGCAAACCGCCCACTCACACTAACCATTCAATAAAGTTCTCTCCCTGCCGCCTCCAAGGAAAATATATAAGATCTGCTTAAGCTGTGCTCAGGGCTCTCTGTTCTATTCAAGGGAGCTCTGAGACCCAGCATGCTGGATCCCCAATAAACCCTTAGCTGTTGCATAGGATATTCCTTGGTTGTCTCTTCCTCCGATGCTCACCTGAATATTATTGGATGATTGAATGTAGAAGAGAAAATCAAATCAAAAAGGGATTGTTGGTAGGATTAAGAAGATAGTCTGTAGGTTTAGGAAGAAGGGTGAGTATAGGATTTAGAACAAAAGTTCATTAGCCATAGGGTTTCAGTTAGAGAGTGCAGTTAAATGTCAGCACACGTAAAGAGTCAGTCACAATGATGAACTACGGAAAATATGTAGGAAAGCAGATATCAATAGAGACATTACGAAATCAGGCAAAGTATAAAGTGAGTGATAGAATTAGACATTTTCAAGAGGGTTGAGGTTGAATATATAATCTTAGGAAGAAACAAATATGTAGTTACCAATAGGATTGACATTTGAGAGCATTAGGAAACCTGGACATGGATGTTTCTAGTAATCCATGTTCACATTCCTTTTAGGCTTTGGTACAACCATAAGCATGTCATTTGCATTTTGTGTCCAGAATATTACTGTGATTAAATGTATATATGGATCAGGTGACATGAGTATTTCTTCCAGCATATCTGCGAGCAATATTTTGAAGACGTATAATTCGTATTGGGAAAACAAAGAGGTGTACCCTGTGTCTATGAATATAAAGATAATGCATGAATAGACATTAATGTGAATGAATAATATAACTTGTTCCACTTTAAATTATGGTTTAAATTAATATCTGAAAACTAATAAGAAATCTTATATTGATATAAAATCATTCATCCCAACCAGTTATACAACTAATGTTAATATTAGGGTTATGGTTTATCTTGAAGTTGTGTGAGTTTTGCTACAAAAAGGATTAGGGAAATAAAAAATAATGTGTGTGGAAAGAAATATCATGAAAATACAAGCCAAGAAACATGGACGAATACATGTGTTCTGAAGCAGGAAGTGACTGAATGTGAAAAAAATGTTTATCAATTTGCTAACTTGTGGATGAAATATATATATATCCTATGATGTGCATAAACTGAAGAAATAGTAATGTACCAATGTTGAATAAAAATGAACGTCAAACTACATATCATGTCCCATTGGAATCTACTTGCATTAATGTTAAACTGGGTCAATTACTGTAGAAATATTAGGATTTGTATGCACCATTCACTAAGTTAGTTTTCAGTACTAGGAAAAAATATGTATGTCAGGTGGATGAATATTTCTGAGAATAATCTTGTGAAAAGTTGATTATAAATCCACATGCATGAATATGAATGAATTTAGGGAGTGTATAATAAGACCCATTTTTCATATTTTGAAAAATCTTGAGAGTATATATATATATATATATATATATATATATATATATATATATACATACATATATACACACACACACACACACACACACACACACACAGACACCAATATATATTCCAAAGGAAATTCACCATGAAATACATATCATCCACAGATCCAAAAATATTCATGTGGCTCAACATGGATTTATGTATTATGTTGTTCAACTTGAATGCTCACCCATAGGTTGAATTTTTAGTTCCAACAGTGTTTAGGAGGAGTGGTCTCTTCTAACAATTTGTATCTGCCAAGTCAGCCACCTCACAAAATGTACGTGTGATAACAGGTAGGATTCTATATGTGCATATAAAAATACATGTGCTGAATAGGATAGAGAGCAAGGAGACAGGAATTTGTTGAGAGCCACAGCTGAAGGGGCCCCAGAAAACTTCCAACTGCCAGCAAATTTACAGCTGCCTGCTGATTATTGGCTCACAGCAGACCCAGCAACATCTAGCTGATTGGCTCCTCTGTGGTGGTGCTCATTTGGGCTGTTTCCCTGCTCTTTCAGACCACAGATCTGCTAATTGGGGTCTTTTTTGGCTTCAACCATGCAACACAGCCAATCGGCCTCAAGAGCAGGAGGATTGTGGGAGGTGGAGAGGCTTGTGGGTGTCAGAGAGACTTTACAAGGAAGCCAGTGGTGGCAGTTGGGCTCTGAGGGTTTCTTCTGAGGAGCTGTTTTATTTGGCGAGTGTGGTTCTAAAAATAAAGTTCGTTTCTTTTGACAAGTGGCTCCTGAATCATGCCCAGCCAGAATGCAGCATTTGGTGGCTCCCACGGGGAGTGACTGAGGGTAAGTGATAAGGTAAACTGCTCACCCCTGAGGGCAGGGCGAGAGGATGGGTAGCCAGTTTAAGATTCCTCTTTTGTTTTGCTTCACTTTTGTTTTAAGCTGCCTATACCTGGAGATGAGTGAGATGGAAAAAAAAAAAACAGCTCACATCTGAGAAAAAACAATTTACATCTGAGGAACAGATAGGGATTAAGGACGGATGCACATGTCAGGAGGATAGAAAGGCTATTATGACTTTTTGTTTTTTCCTTTTTATTTCATTCTGTCTCAGTTTTGTTTGGCCTCATCTTGTTTGGTTGTATTATAGTACAAATATGGGATCAGAAATTAGTAAAAAAACAAACTGAAAGAGTGTTAATTAAATTTTTAGAGGAAGGAAGCATCTTAGAAAAATCAAGAACAGTCAGGGAACTCGTTGATACAATAAAAAATGTAGCCCATGGCTTTTTAAGGAGGAATTGTTAAATATATCATAATGGAACCACCATGGTCAAGATTTGAAAAGAGTAGAAAAGAACAGCCCAGGGACTATGCCATTTGGCACATTACCATTGTGGACGTTCATATTGGTTTGCTTAGTCCAAAGCCTTCAGTTCAGACAAAGATAGAGGAACAAAGCTTAGAGCAGAAAAAGCCATCAGGGTCAAAGTTACAAAAGGAGACTGCTACTAACAACTTTCTATCACCAGAGGGCGTAAGTGTCCAACCAACAGCACCACCTCTACAGGAGACTGTTATTAACACCTTTCTATCACCAGAGGATGTAAATGTTCAACTAACAAGGCCACCTCCATATGCTGGGAGGCCCCCAACCCCCATAGTTGATAGTTCGGATCCTGAGACAGGATCCCAAGTATTAACATGCCCTGTATTTGAGGTAGGAGGGCAGCGAATTCACCATGCTTTAAATTTCAAAATTTTGAAGCAGCTAAAGTAGACTGTAACAACCTATGGTCCTCAAGCACACTTCATTGTAAGCTTGGTCGAATCCATTAACAACTTGAACATGATGCCAGCATATTGGGCTAGTATGTGTAAAGCTGTGCTAAATGAAGGTCAATACCGGTTATAGAAGGTTGCCAATGAGGAATTTTGCAAGGAGATGGCTAGGCGAAATGCAGCAGCAGGTTATCCTCAGAGAAATCTAGATATGTTGTTAGGAAAGGGACCTTATGAGGATCAGCAGCAACAAATTGCGTATGATCCTGGCGTATATGCACAAATTGCTGTAGACGCGGTTAGGGCATGGAAGACTTTACACGGACATGGAGGTTTACAAGGTCAATTATCTAAGGTAATACAAGGAGCTAATGAATCTTGTGCTGAATTTGTAGATAGGCTTATTCTAACAGCTACAGAGTTTTTGAGAATACAGAACAAGCAATGCCACTAATAAAACAACTGGCTTATGACCAAGTGAATCCTTGGTGCAGAGGTAACATGAGACCATGGAAACATGAAGATTTAAACACATATATTGAATTATGTAGAGACATTAATGAACAAGAGCAAGTCGTGGCAGCTGCAGTAAAACAGGCTTTAGATGCCAGAGATATTAATGAACAAGGGCGAATTGTGGCAGCTGCAGTAAAACAGGTTTCAGATGCCAAGCCAAGAACGTGCTACTATCGTGAAAAAACAGAACTTTTTAAAAGGAATTGCCCCATAGGAGGGTTTAACAAAACTAGGTATCCAAGGTGTAGAATACCGGGTATTTGCCCACGATGCCGTAGAGGCAGACATTGGAATAATGAATGCCGTTCTCAAACCACGATAGAGGGTACTTCACTATCAAAAAACGAACAAGGACCAGATATTTATCCATGATATCATGGAGAAAGGCATCAGGCTCCATTGCCAAAAATGGACAGGGGGGCCCAATGCTCTGGGGCCCCAAACCACAAATATATGGAGCACTGGGGGAACCCAGCAACCCCATCAAGGTAGTGCCCAGGACACATTGTCCATCATAACCCTCATCAGACAAACCAGAGAAAGCACAGGGTTGGACATCTGTTCCTCCCCCAGATCAGTAATAAATAGAGATGGGAGTTCAAATCATTCCCACAGGGGTGAAAGGACCTCTTCCCAAAAGAACAGTAGGCTTATTATTGGGACGCAGCTCTTCTACTCTAAAAGGACTTATGTTAAGTCCTGGGGTAATTGATCCCGATTATGAAGGTGAAATAAAAATTATAGCCAGTTCTCCAAAGGGTATATCAGTAATTTCACCAGGAGATAGAATAGCACAGTTACTAATAATACCCAGACTACATGATAAATTTTCCAGTAGTACTGTAGAATGAGGTTCCAAGAGATTAGGCTCCACAGGTGTAGATTGGGCTATGCTTTCTTTAAATTTAGATTCTCGCCCCATGCTAAAACTAAATATTCAAGGACATGAATTTAATGGGCTACTGGATACAGGTGCAGAACTTAGCATCATCTCTCGGCAGGAATGGCCAAAATATTGTCCATTACAACAAGCCACTCAAACGCTTGGAGGCCTAGGAGTGGCGACTAATCCGCATAAGAGTGCAATGATATTAGATTGGAAGGATCCTGAAAGATG